>NC_044907.1:85444168-85446668 GCF_001633185.2 Quercus lobata | reverse complement strand
TGATGTAACTCTAAAAAATGTCACACAAACTAATAACTTATTGTTCAATTCATATTTTGAAAATCCAACCGTTGGATCACATTTTCTATATGTTCTTAACCGCATACCAATTTTCATACCAATCGGATGTAATTTACCCTTTGATCTTTAAATTCATCTTTTATGCGTTATTTTAAACTACGAAAACTTGAATTAAAACAATTGATTGATGACATAGCTATTAATCTTTGATCACCTTGAAATTTTGTAAGCATTAAAAATATATGAAGATAATGTAATCTAACACTATATTTGTCAAAATTCACATCGAATTAAGAAATATAAGATTGGGTTCAAGTTACACTTGATGTAACTCTAAAAAATGTCACACAAACTAATAACTTATTGTTGAATTCATATTTTGAAAATCCAACCGTTGGATCACATTTTCTATATGTTTTTAACATGCATGCCAATTTTCTTGCCAATCGGATGTAATTTATGCTTTCATCTTTAAACTCATCTTTTATGCATTATTTTAAACTACGAAAACTTGAATTAACACAATTGATTGATGACATAACTATTAATCTTTGATCACCTTGAAATTTTGTAAGCATGAAAAATATATGAAGATAATGTAAACTAACGGTAGATTTGTCAAAATTCACATTGAATTAAGAAATATAAGAGTGGGTTCAAGTTACACTTGATGTAACTCTAAAAAATGTCACACAAACTAATAACTTATTGTTGAATTCATATTTTGAAAATCCGACCATTGGATCGCATTTTCTATATGTTCTTAACCGCATGCCAATTTTAATGCCAATCGGATGTAATTTACCCTTTGATCTTTAAATTCATCTTTTATGCGTTATTTTAAACTACGAAAACTTGAATTAAAACAATTGATTGATGACATAGCTATTAATCTTTGATCACCTTGAAATTTTGTAGGCATGAAAAATATATGAAGATAATATAATCTAACGATAAATTTGTCAAAATTCAATTAAGAAATATAAGATTGGGCTCAAGTTACACTTGATGTAACTCTAAAAAATGTCACACAAACTAATAACTTATTTTTGAATTCATATTTTAAAAATCCAACCGTTGGATCACATTTTCTATATGTTCTTAACGTGCATGCCAATTTTCATGCCAATCGGATGTAATTTACCCTTTGATCTTTAAACTCATCTTTTATGCGTCATTTTAAATTACGAGAACTTGAATTAAAACAATTGATTGATGACATAGCTATTAATCTTTGATCACCTTGAAATTTTGTAAGTATGAAAAATATATGAAAATAATATAATCTAACAGCAAATTTGTCAAAATTCACATCGAATTAAGAAATATAAGATTGGGTTCAAGTTACACTTGATGTAACTCTAAAAAATGTCACACAAACTAATAACTTATTTTTGAATTCATATTTTAAAAAATCCAACCGTTGGATCACATTTTCTATATGTTCTTAATGTGCATGCCAATTTTCATGCCAATCGGATGTAATTTACCTTTGATCTTTAAACTCATCTTTTATGCGTCATTTTAAATTACGAAAACTTGAATTAAAACAATTGATTGATGATATAGCTATTAATCTTTGATTACCTTGAAATTTTGTAAGCATGAAAAATATATGAGGATAATGTAATCTAACTATATATTTGTCAAAATTCACATCGAATTAAGAAATATAAGATTCGGTTCAAGTTACACTTGATGTAACTCTAAAAAATGTCACACAAACTAATAACTTATTGTTGAATTCATATTTTAAAAATCCAACCGTTGGATCACATTTTCTATATGTTCTTAACGTGCATGCCAATTTTCATGCCAATCGAATGTAATTTACCGTTTCATCTTTAAACTCATCTTTTATGCGTTATTTTAAACTATGAAAACTTGAATTAAAACAATTGATTGATGACATAACTATTAATCTTTGATCACCTTGAAATTTTGTAAGCATTAAAAATATATGAAGATAATGTAATCTAACGGTATATTTGTCAAAATTCACATCGAATTAAAAAATTTAAGATTGGGTTCAAGTTACACTTGATGTAACTCTAAAAAATGTCACACAAACTAATAACTTATTGTTCAATTCATATTTTGAAAATCCAACCGTTGGATCACATTTTCTATATGTTCTTAACCGCATGCCAATTTTCATGCAAATCAGATGTAATTTACCCTTGATCTTTAAATTCATCTTTTATGCGTTATTTTAAACTACGAAAACTTGAATTAAAACAACTGATTGATGACATAGCTATTAATCTTTGATCACCTTGAAATTTTGTAAGCACGAAAAATATATGAAGATAATGTAATCCAACGGTAGATTTGTCAAAATTCAATTAAGAAATATAAGATTGGGTTCAAGTTACACTTGATGTAACTCTAAAAAATGTCACACAAACTAATAACTTATTTTTGAATTCATATTTTAAAAATCCAACCGTTGGATCACATTTTCTATATGTTCTTAACG
>NC_044907.1:85436668-85439168 GCF_001633185.2 Quercus lobata | reverse complement strand
AGTCGCGAGGCCAAGTCGCCAAACCGCCCTGTTTGGGAAAAACTGACTCTTTGCATTCCTTTCTCACCCTACTATATATAGACCTTTATACCTACAAAATGTAGAGAGCTTCCAGAGAGAATTTTGAGAGAGAAACCCTAGAGAAAAACAAGACTGACTCATCCCCAATCTTCACATAGAGACTCTTCAAATTTCTCTACTCTCTTCCTCTCCATTGTTAAATCCTTGAGAGGTATATTACCAAAACCTTTTCTCACCATACCCATATCTGTGAGAAGGCTGTTTGGTGCTTTGGGAAGCAATTAATAAGGGACCAATTTCACATTGGTAGATGCTATGGTCAAGTAGCGGAATCCGGTAAGCTAAAGAAGAAATAGGTTTGGCGGAACCTCATTGGAGTAGGAGCTTGGAGGGCTTAGGTACATTGGGTAGATTAGGTTTGGAGGGTCTTCTGCTGTTCATGTATCCCAACTACATTCTTTAGTGGATTATTTACCCCTTGGAGGGTGACGGAGAGGTTTTATGCCGAAGGCTTCGATTTCCTCTTCGATAACACATAGTGTGTTGTCCTTGGGTTTGCATCTCTCTTCCCTTAATTTTTGCCATTTAATTTCTGTTGTGGATGTTGTTTTATTTGGTTTAGATTGTTTATCAATTCTGTGTTAAGCTTGTGTTCATATTCCTTACATTAATTGTTTTGACATTAAGCTTGAATTGGTAATTTGTAAATTGGGGGTCTAATCGTTCAAGTTGTTTTATACACTTATTGAACTTACACTATTGGCTATCTTTATTTTGAGATTCATATTCTTTTTGTAAGTCATGAGAACATTGTCAAAAGACAGGTAATATATCCCAAAGGAATGAGATGTCACAAACTCCCATACTATTTTGCGAAATTTTTGATGTTTGGGGCATTGATTTCATGGGAAAGTTCCCTGTATTTTTCGGTTATGTTTATATTTTGCTTGCTGTTGATTATGTCTCGAAATGGGTGGAAGCTAAAGCTACCAGGACTGATGATTCTAAAGTTGTTACAGATTTTATCAAGTCTAACATATTCTCCAGGTTTGGAATTCCAAGAGCTTTGATAAGTGATCAAGGCACCCACTTTTGCAATCGAACTGTGGAGACTTTGCTAAGAAAGTACAATGTGACCCACAAGGTGTCAACTGCCTATCATCCGCAAACTAATGGACAAGCGAAAGTGTCAAATCGGGAGATCAAGTCCATCCTTGAAAAGACAATCAATCCAAGTAGAAAAGATTGGAGTTTGAGCTTGGATGATGCCTTGTGGGCGTATAGGACTACATATAAGATGCCCATTGGTATGTCACCTTATCGGTTGGTGTTTGGGAAACCATGCCACCTTCCAGTTGAGTTAGAACACAAGGCTTATTGGGCTATCAAGAGTTTCAACATGAAGATGGATGAAAGTGGAGAACACAGGAAGTTGCAACTACAAGAGTTAGAGGAAATTCGCAATGATGCCTATGAGAGTGCAAGGATTTACAAGGAAAAGGTGAAGGTTTTTCATGACAAAATGATATCTAGGAAGGAGTTTAAAGTTGGTTAAAAAGTCCTTCTATACCATTCACGGCTTTGTTTGTTTCTAGGTAAGTTGTGTTCTCGTTGGATTGGACCTTTTGTTGTTACTAATGTTTTTCCCCATGATGCAGTTGAAATTCAAAGTTTAGCAACTTGCAAAGTCTTCAAGGTGAATGGCCATAGACTTAAGCCTTTCTATGAAGGTTTACAAGTAGAGAATGTGGCAAAATTGGACCTTGAGGATCCGATTTAAACTGATTGAGGAAGGAAGCATTGAGTCGAGCCAACGACAATAAGGCACTGCTTGGGAGGCAACCTAAGGGGAGTTCATTCTTTTTCTTCTTTCTATTTTCTTCTTTTTATTTTCACATTTTGATTGGCCACAAACTAAATGACCCCTTGTGATAGAAATTAATTAATTAATTAGCCAAGTTATTAATTAATCAATTTATCATGCAAACGCGTGGTAGCATAAACAAATCACCAATAAACTAATTATGCAGCGGAAAATAAATAACACGGTGATTTGTTTACGAATGGGGAAAACCTAACAGCAAAAACCCCACCGGATGATTTTCAAGTCACCACTCCTGAAACTCCACTATTATCACAACAAGCGGTTACAAGTAAAGGAATCCCAAGTACCTTACCAACCTACAGTTGAACTCTTACTCCAATACCCAATTGGACTTGTTCTGAAGTGACAGTTCTCCTTTTTCAATGCACGGCTCCCAAGTACATGACTAACCAATTGCGCGGATCCTAGTACACGACTTCAATCATCAACTAAGAAGATTGTTGGCTGCAAAGTTCTTCAGTTCATCCACACAATGAAGATTAAGAAGATGCTTGGTTACAAAACCCTACGATGCACATACACAACAACTTCTTCGAGAGAAAGAGATGAACTAGGGCAAGAACTTTATCTCTGGTCACAATTTTCTTGAACAGA
>NC_044907.1:85349168-85431668 GCF_001633185.2 Quercus lobata | reverse complement strand
TCTGTAAGGCCATGTGCTTAGCTTGTACTTGGAGTTGTCATCATCTCAAAAGATGATAATGGTGGCAGGTGGCAAAAAATGAAAAAAGAAAAAAAGAAGAAGGAACACATGTACTTGAAGATGGCTCACGTGCCTACATAGTAATAGGAGTTATTGTCTTATTCTAGGGCTTTAGTTATGGAAGAAATATATTATGATTAGGTGGAATTTTGGTGTGAGATAACAGTAGATAGTTATTGGATATTTTTATTAGTCTCTCTTCTAGTCGGGTACCGTTATAAGTTTTTCTTGAATTATTTGGTTATTGAGTAAATGGTGCTTTAAAATTGTTTAGGTGATATCTAAGGATTTTAGAGAAAGTGTTAGGGAGAAGTTCTTTTGTGGTGAGCTAATTGAGGTAAGTAACCTTAACCTAATTGGTTTTATTTTGCATATTTTAACTACTGAACATTGTTTATAATTTATTTTATTTAATTGTTTTACCTGCATTGATATAAAGTAAAGAATAAAGAATTATCTCAAATATATTTGATTTACTAAATATATGATTTTATGTATGTATTTGAATGAAATATATTTTTGTTTGAACTATGATTTGATATATATGATTTTAGACAATCTGACTATATTTTGACTCTGATACCCAACCAATGGGGATTATTCATTGGTATTGAAACTAGTTCTATTTGGAGCATCACAAGCCTATTGTGTTTCTAGACCCAGCTAATAGGGGATATACATTAGCACAGAACTAGTTTCACCTGAATCTTATGCCTAGTCACGGGAATATAGCGTGATTGTAGTCGTAAAGATTGTTGAGAATATGAATTATGTTGAATATTTGAATTGTTTTAAGTCCTTGAAATTGCTTAAGTGTTTTTGGAACCTATTGTAAATTATAGCTGTGATATATATGGAAAACAGATTAATTTCTAATTCATCTATGATATATTTGTAAGATTTAAAATACTTGATCTATATACAACTTATTATTTTACAGATCTCTTTGCTTGATAGAACTTATTAGGACTTTGGTTACTTATTAAGTTTTCAACTCACCTACCCCCCCCCCCCCTCTCTTTCCCCTTTTAGATTCTTATTAGGAAGAGTAGCATATGTTTGGGCTTCCATTGGGATGTGCGCATAAGTGAAGTTTAGAAAATCAATGGAATAAGATTTGAACTTTTATGTTTATAATTATCATTTGTGTAGACTTTGTTTTAAAGGATTTAGTTTATTTTTATTTTGATGTTGGAAGATTATTATTTGGATATCTTTTGAGAATTGCATTATTGAAGATATTTTTAAATTTATTGATGAAATTTTCTTTGAGGATAATTCTTTAGTTGTTAAGAAAGCCTTTCACACTTGTAGGGTGTAAACTTTATAAGTGTGTAGTTGTTGTCATATGCCTGGCTCTTACTTGGGTTTGAGGTGTGACAATATTTATGGTATCAAAGCTCTAGGTTGGATCCTTAGGCATTGATTTATGAAACTAAATGATGAGAGGGGTAGAAATTAGGCATTTGGGGATATGTTGTATGATATATATACTAGATGAGTTTTTGACATCTTTTATTTATTTATTTAATTAAATTAGAAATTTGATAACATGTTAGTTTGTCATGTGCATAATGAATAGAGGTTAGGATGCCACCTCGTAGCAAAAACAATGGGAAAACTCCCAACAACTCTGGCAATGGTAGGAATTAGCAAGATAGGAATCGAGAACTTGGGCACAACCAAGGCCAGCCACCAAAGATGATTTAGATGATGTAGACCTTGGTTAGAGTGGTCTAACAACAGGTCACTACTGGAGACAACCTGGCTGGATGATGGAGCAATGTCGAGGTCATCATGGTGGGATGATTGAATTCAAGAGGTTGTCTCCTCCAGCTTTTGAGGGGAATACTGAGCCTATGAAGCAGAAAAATGGATCATTGAGATGGAGAAATTATTTAGAGTTATTGAATGCTCTGAGGGTGAGAAAGTGGCTTATGCAGCATATATGTTGCATGGATATGCTTATGACTGGTGACGGTTGGAAGAAGACAAATGTGGCCAAGAGAATGAGCCTTGGACTTGTGAGCTATTTAAGTCTGTATTCTATAAGCATCCATTTTTAGAAGGAAAAAGAATTTACCAAGCTAACACAAGGTAGCATGACAGTTGCTCTGTTTTTAGATCTACATGCTTTATTCTTTATGCCATCTTTTATGCTTAGATCTACATCCTTACATGCTTATATGTTTACATGTCTATTTGTCTTTTCTACATGTTCTATGCTTTATGCCATGTTTTCCTATGTTTTGTTCCTCTTTTTCCTCTATGTTGATGTTAGGGTTACATGCTCACATGCTTGTATGATGTCATTGGCTATGCCTTGCTCAGATCTATGGTTTTATGTGTTTATTTTCATGCTATATGGTTAGATCCTTGTTTTCACATGCTTGTATGCTTGAATCCGTGTTCTATCATGTCTATGCTAATGCGGTGCTAAGTTTCCACAAGTTTTCACCTGTGTTTCCATGCTATATGGTTATATCTATGTCTCCGCATGGTTGTATGCTTGGATTTGCATTCTTCCATGCTTTTATGCTCACATCCACATGCTTAGGTGTACATTTACATGCCTACATGCATATTTGCATGCCTATATATCTGGATCTCTATTTTCACATGCTTGTATGCTCGGATCTATGTTCTCTACATGTTTTATGCTATCTTCCATGTGCTTGTGCACTCCATGCCATGTTTGTGTGCCTAGACCTAGGTTATGTTTGTCATGCCATGTGCTATTGTAGCCCTTTTGTCGCTTCGTCTTTCTTTCTTATGTTTTGGCCTATTGGTTCAAACCCGATCTAGACTCTATGGTTTTTGTCATTATCTGTACACCTTGGCCCATATTAAAGGGTTTGGATCACCCTATTTGCATGTCTATGCTTGCTTACTTCTATGCTTTATACCGATGTTAGCCTTTCTTGTTCTGGGCTTTGCCAAGCTTGACGCCTTCCACGGGCTTAATCTTGTTTGGTTACACCTGACGCCTATGAGGCCTTGCTCGAATGTAACCATTTGGGATGTAACCATCTCTAGATGCCGGGTTGCTCCTTTCGTGCCCTTCCCTTTTCCGCTCCGTGCAATGATATGCTTACTATGCTTGTTTGTGCCACCTGTTGGCTTTCTATGTATATTTACATGCTTGCTTACATATCCATGCATGAGTTTTGCTTGCTAGCATGTCGTCCATGCTTCAACACAATCAAGCTATTGACATCTGATCCAAACCTACATTTGTCCCTTGCGAACACCACCTTTCGTTTGCTTGCTTGCCTGTTCGCCTTCTTGCTTTCTTGATTATTTGTTATCTTGTGGCTCATCATACCTCCTGCCATATGCTACGCTTGCCATGACTATCATGCTTATCTATTTTATACCTCTTTCATATGCTACTTGCATCTTTTCCTTCCATTGCTTGTCTGCTGGTTTCTTGTCTTTGTCTTTGCGTGTACACACATGGAGTAAGGACGAATGGAGCTGAGGCACGGTCTCCCAGGCGCAAGCAAAAAGAGTGAGGATGCAAGCATGCAGATGTAAGACAAGCGGTTGTGTTCAGTAGTTTTAGGGGTCTAGCCCCTCCCATTTGATTATATACTCTTTTAAAACCCCTTTCTTCCTCATCCCTTTCTCTCTTAGATGGTTTGTATTAGGTATATCATGCCATGTACTATTCTTCCCTATCTCCAGAGTATGGCGACCCCTATTTACTTTCCTGCACATATATTTTGGGCCATGCTCTAGGGATGTAGGGATTTACTTTCCCACTCTATGTGCTTGCATTGTGCATGATGTATGTGTACATATACCTGCTCGCCCCCCTCTTGATGTGATTGTCACAGTCCATGTCACCTAAGACAAGCGATGCCTAATTTCCGTTGTGAAAGTAAGGTGACATGTCATCAGATTTTTGCCATGGAAATCCGGTACTCGACTCAAATGCCATAGGAAAGCATAGATTGGGACCACGCCCTTTCAAAAGCCAAACCTCAAAGCCCCATGAATGCAAAGCCCTAAAGGCCAATGCCAAAATCATGTTTTTATTGCCAATTTCAAAAATTAAGGTTTTATCAAGACAAAGGACTTTCCTTGGACAGGTGTTGTGGGGTGCCTAACACCTTCCCCACACATAACCAAACTTCCAGACCTAAGAATTAAGATTTTTTGCCATCCACATTAGATTAGGAAAAATGACATTTTTCTTAACCTAGGATTGGTAATAAAATCAACTAGAAATAGGTGACCAATCACACTTTAGAAAAACCCAATGATTGGTGGTGACTCCACTCACCTTTGGTAATCACCTAAAATTTGGCCCAAATTCCTGCCATAACACCAAAGGTAGACCTACCTTCCTCCACATAGAGAGAGAGAGAGAGAGAGAGAGAGAGAGCACCCGAAACTCCACGTGAAGCACACACATGTGCACCCACATCATCATTTGAGAGGGGCCCTCCAATGGGGCCCCCACGCGTATAGGAGTTATTGCCACGGTGGGTGGTCTAATGAAGGCCCGTGACAACAGCGGCGGTTTACCGCTGCTGCCGTTCCCGATTGAGGCCGAGTGACAACAGTTTTGGTTACCATCAATTGAAGATTAAGATTGCTGATGTGCCAAAAACAACCGTCCATACAAGATATGGCCATTATGAAATTTTGGTGATGCCTTTTGGCTTAACTAATGCACCAACGACTTTTATGAACTTGATGAATAGGGTGTTTAAACCCTTCTTAGATAAATTTGTTGTGGTTTTTATTAATGATATATTGATATATTCCAAGAGTGTGGAGAAGCATGAGAATCACTTGAGGCTTATACTGCAACTATTGCAAGAGAAGAAGTTGTATGCAAAGCTTAAAAAATGTGAATTTTGGCTAGGAAGTGTTGCGTTCCTTGGGCATTTGTATCTAAAGATGGGATTGCTGTTGACCTTAAGAAAGTGGAAGCAATAGTAGAATGGAATAAATTGAACAATGTGACAGAGATTTGTAGCTTTTTAGGACTGGCTAGTTATTACAGGAGGTTTGTTGAAGGATTTTCTCACTTAGCCATGCCTTTGACTCGCTTGACCCAAAAGGGAGCTAAGTTTGAGTGGACTAGAAAGTGTGAACAAAGCTTCTAGGAATTGAAGAGAAGTTTGGTGTCAACACTCGTTCTCACCATACCTTCAGGTAGTGGAGGTTTCACCATTTATAGTGATTCCTCTAAGAAAGGCTTGGGGTGTGTTCTTATGCAGCATGGGAAGGTAGTGGAATATGCCTCTAAATAGTTGAAGCCTTATGAGCAAAATTATCCCACACATGACTTGGAGTTAGCAGTAGTGATTTTTGCTCTAAAAATTTGGAGGCACTATTTGTATGTAAAATAGTTTGAGATATTCACTAACCACAAGAGCCTCAAGTATCTCTTTACTCAAAAAGAGTTGAATATGAGACAAAGGAGATGGTTGGAGCTAGTAAAGGACTATGATTTGACTATTAGTTACCATCTTGGAAAAGCCAATGTGGTAGCTGATGACTTAAGTAGGAAGTCTGTAGGAAATTTGATAGCATTGTTGACTACACAAAAACACATCCTGGAAGATTTGAGGAAGATATGGATAGAAGTACGGTTTCATGAAGCAGGGGTACAACTGGCAAACCTTAGAGTTCAACCTACCTTGATTGAAAGGATAAAGATTGCACAAAGTAATGATCCACAGTTGCAGAAGATAAGAGATTTGATAAATCTAGGCTCTCAATCTGAGTTTTGCATTCATGAGGATGGATCCTTGAGGTTTTGCAATCAGCTTTGTGTACCAAATGATCTATGCCTTAAGGCAGAAATTCTAAAGGAGGCTCATAACACAAGTTACACAATACACCTAGGAGGCACTAAGATGTATTGGGATTTAAGGGAGACGTTTTGGTGGAACAACATGAAGAGGGAGATTACTCAATATGTTGCTCAATGTTTAGTGTGTCAACAAGTCAAGATTGAGCATCAAAAACCTGCTGGATTTTTGCAACCTCTTCCCATCCCAAAACAAAAGTGGGAGGATATTACTATGGACTTTGTGATGGGGCTGCCTAGAACCCCTACTAGTAAATATGCAATTTGGGTGATTGTGGACCGGTTGACAATATTTGCACACTTTTTGGCCATTAGGGTAGATTTCTCACTCGAAAGGTTAGCTAGATTGTATATCAATGAAATAGTGAAATTACATGGTACTCCTGTGTCCATTTTCTCTAATAGAGACCGAAGATTTGTGTCTCAATTTTGGGAGAGCGTGCATAAGGCAATGGGTACTAACTTCAAGTTTAGCACAGCTTTTCACCCTTAAACAAATGGACTTTCAGAGACATTGGAAGATATGCTGAGAGCTTGTGTAATTGATTTCAAAGGTTCAAGGGATGAACATCTACCTTTGGTGAAGTTTGCATATAATAATAGCTACCAAGCTAGTATCAAAGCAGCACCATATGAGGCTTTGTATGGTAGGAAGTGAAGGTCTCCTATATGTTGGGATGATGTTGGAGAAAAAAGATTGTTGGGTCCTGAGATTGTACAGCAAATAGTGGATAAAATTCAAGTGATTAAAGAGCGGCTCCAAATGGCTCAAAGTAGGCAAAAGAGTTATGCAAACCTTAAAAGAATGAAATTAGACTTCCAAGTGGGTGATAATGTGTTCTTCAAGATTTCACCTACTAAAGGAGTTATGAGGTTTGGTTTTCAAGGTAAGTTAAGCCCTCGTTTTGTAGGACCTTTTGAAGTCTTGGAAAGGATGGGTAAAGTTGCTTATAGGCTCACCTTACCACCTTCTTTATCAGGAGTACATTATGTTTTCCATGTCTCAATGTTGAGGAAATACATTCCAAATCCTAGTCATGTAGTGGATTATGAGCCTCTAAAATTAAGAGATGATTTAACTTATGAAGAACAACCAGTTAAAATTGTGGACAAGAAGGAGCAAGAGTTGAAGCATCGTACCATACATTATGTCAAGGTTCAGTGGAGGAACCAGTCTGTGAGAGAGGCTGCATGGGAGTTAGAAGATGAAATGAAGGAGAAATACCCATTTCATTTTTAGGACTCAGGTATGTCAAGTGTAGAAGACTAAACTTCTTTTAAGGGGGAGAGAATGTAATACCCCAAAGACAAAAAACAAAAAAAGATTCAAAAGGAAGGGTATTTAAGTAAACTTGTTTATGGGGTAAATTTTATACTTAATATTACCAAGGGGGGTTTTAGAAAATAAGGTTGAAACCCTAGCAATATATAGTCTAATTTAAGTCAGCGTATAATGAAAGATATTTTGAGAGAGGAGACTACCCAAAAAACTCAAGTAGAGTAAGTTTGACTGCACAATTGATGTAAGAGCCTGAGAATCTCTTTCTTGTCAAGTTTAAGCTTTATTTGGAATTAGAGTATATTTTATATGGGTATTTTGACCGTGAAACTATTTAAATACTCAATGAATTTTATGATGTGACCAAAGAAGGGATTAAATTATATTTTTAGTATTTGTACTGTTTCGATAATAATTATTCTTTTCCTATGCCACTATTGCGTTAAGTGTAGATTGATCTGCAAAAAATTAGGCATGGTCATGGTGGGTCCAATTGGAAAGTATAGATGAATTTGTAGAAGGTTAGGCATGGTCAGTAGGTCCGGTTCTACACAATTTTTGCCTTAAAAAGTTGTACTTTTGGTGAATAGGAAAGTCAATGTAGTAGCAGCATCGTATTGATGATGTGAGTGTGTTAGTATAGATGAGGGCAAAAAAAAAAAAACAAGAAACAAAGTAGCCTTCATCTCAAAAGATGATAATGGTGGCAGGTGGCAAAAAAAAAAAAAATAATAATAATAATAAAAAAAGAAACAAAAATAAACAAACAAACAAAGGAACACACGTACTTGAAGATGGCCCGCGTGCCTACATAGTAATAGGAGTTATGGTCTTATCACTAGGGCTTTAGTTGTGGCATAAAAATAATAATAATAATAATAATAATAATAATAATATAAAGAAAAATATTATGATTAGGGGGAATTTTGATGTGAGATAACAGTAGATAGTTATTGGATATTTTTATTAGTCTCTCTTCTGGTCGAGTACCGTTATAAGTTTTTCTTGAATTATTTTTTTATTGAGTAAATGGTGCTTTAAAATTGTTTAGGTGATATCTAAGGATTTTAGAGAAAGTGTTAGGAAAAAGTTCTTTTGTGGTGAGCTAGCTGAGGTAAGTAACCTCATCCTAATTGGTTTTCTTTTGCATATTTTAACTACTGAACATTGTTTATAATTGTTATAATTTTATTTAATTGTTTTATCTACATTGATTTAAAGTAAAGAAAAAAGAATTATCTCAAATATATTTGGTTTACTAAATATATGATTTTATGTATGTATTTGAATGAATATATTTTTGTTTGAACTATAATTTGATATATATGATTTTAGACAATCTGACTATGCTCTGACTCTAATACCCAGCCAATGGGAGTTATTCATTGGTACTCTGATACCCAGCCAATGGTTATTTATTGGTATTGAAACTAGTTCTATCTGGGGGCATCACGAGCTTCTCGTGTTTTTGTACCCAGCTAATGGGGGATATACATTAGCACAGAATTTAGTTTCAACTGAATCTGATGACTAGTCACGAGGATATAGCGTGACCATAGTCATAAAAATTGTTAAGAATATGAATTATGTTGAATATTTGAATTGTTTTAAGTCCTTGAAACTGTTTATGTGTTTTTGGAACCTATGGTATGTTTAGATACCGCTTATTTGCTGAAAACTAAAAACTGAAAACTTATTATTGAAAATATTGTAACAAAATAATTTTTTAATGTGTGAATAGTGTTGTGGGATCCAAACTTATTTGCTGACTTTTGTGGGTCCGTGAATAGTACCCATGGACCCACTAAAAAAATGCAGACGCACTGAAACGTAGTCTCAGTGTTATCCAAACTCACACTTATTGTAAATTATAGCTTTGATATAGATATGGAAAAAAGATTTGTAAGGCTGAATTTTATCAACCATCTTGTTGGCTTTATTCCGTGCCAAATTTGCTTGTATTTTAGCAATTAGTAACCCTGTATTTAGGTGGGAATCATGTAAGGGTAGTGAGTAAGAGAGTGTGAAGAAATGATCAAGATTGTGCAAGGATGCAGAGATTTGCGGCTGGGACTCGCGACTGGCAAGCCGCTAAAACTGGCACACGTGTGAAGCATGTAAGGGAGCTGAAGAGTCATGCCAACTGTTGCACTATAGGACAAAAGTCCCAAGCTGGCTAGGCCATTAGCTCGCAACTTGAACTCGCGACTCAGTCTAGTCGCGAGGCCAAGTCACCAGACCACCCTGTTTGGGAAAAACTGACTCTTCACATTCCTTTCTCACCCTACTATATATAGACCCTTATACCCACGAAATGTAGAGAGCTTCCAGAGAGAATTTTGAGAGAGAAACCCTAGAGAAAAACAAGATTGATTCATCCACAATCTTCACGTAGAGACTCTTCAAATTCATTTACTCTCTTCCTCTCCATTGTTGCATCCTTGAGAGGTACATTACCAAAACTATTTCTCACCATACCCATATCTGTAAGAAAGCTGTTTGGTGCTTTGGGAAGCAGTTAAGAATGAACCAATTTCATATTGGTTGACGTTATGGTTAAGTAGCGGAATCCGGTAAGCTAAAGAAGAAATAGGTTCGGCATAACCTCGTTGGAGTAGAAGCTTAGAGGGCTTAGGTACATTAGATAGATTAGGCTTGGAGGGTCTTCTGTTGTTCATGTATCCCAACTATATTCTTTAGTGGATTATTTACCACTTGGAGGGCGGCGGAGAGGTTTTACGCCGAGAGCTTTGGTTTCCTCTTCGATAACACATCGTTGTGTTGTCCTTGTGTTTGCATCTCTCTTCCCTTAATCTTTTCTATTTAATTTCTGCTGTGGATGTGATTTTATTTGGTTTAGATTGTTTATTAATTCTGTATTAAGTTTATGTTCATATTCCGCACATTAATTGTTTGATATTAAGCTTGAATTGGTAATTTGTTAATTAGGGGTCTAAACGTTCATATTGTTTTATACACTAATTGAACTTTCAATTGGTATCAGAGCGGGTACACTTGCTGTGGTTTAATTACCTAAGTGCGATCCTATACCCCATTGCTATGGATGCAGCTATGGAAAAGGCCATGCTGAATTGTGGTTTACATGTTTGTGATGATGACTCTATGAGTGTGTTTGAAGGGTGTCCAATCAATGAACTCTAAGAGTTATTAAAAACAAAGAAACATGCTAGGATATTTGTTCACATGCTGAAATATTTTGAGAATAAGAATCACATCTTACACAATAGCCTATCTGAATCTAACTCTTTGATTAAGAAGTACAAAAGAAAAAATAAAATATTGTGTGAGAAGGTTGATAATCTGAAAAAGAAAATTCAATCTAACAGAAGCATGAGAATTGAAGATAAATTTCTGTTTGAAGGTCAAGAATGTTTGTCTCATGCTTGTCTATTTGTGCACACCTCATTGAAGGTATTTAATTTATGCTTATGGTATCTTGATAACGACTGTTCTCGTCATATGACAGGAGATAAATCACTGTTTGAGACACTCAAAGAGAAGGTTGGTGACTATGTGACGTTGGTGATGGGAGTCATGCTCAAGTTCTCGACAAAGGGACTATTGAGATACCGGGATTACCTCTATTGAAAGATGTCTTATACATCAAAGGGTTGAAGGCAAATCTCTTAAGCATCATTCAAATATGTGATGAGAATTTCCTTGTCCAATTCTCAAAGAAGGGATGCATAATCATTAATGAAGAAGGGATTCAAGTCTTTGAGGGAAATAGGACTACCGATAATTGCTATGGAGTAGTTCCTACAGCACCCATTTCATGTAGAAGTGCTCGTGTTGACATGTTGGAACTTTGGCATCATAGATTTGGGCATGCAAATTTCAAACAAGTAGTTAAAGTATCTAAACTTGAAGCAGTTGAGGGACTTCCAAAGTTTGGAAAGGTGAAGAAGACTATTTGTAGTGCATGCCAAATGGGAAAGCAAACAAAGGCAAGCTATCACAAGGTGAATGTGATTGCTACTTCACAATGTTTAGAGCTTCTTCACGTTGATCTAATGGGGCCTACAAGAACTGAAAGTCTAGGAGGAAAGAGGTACATTATGGTCATTGTTGATGATTTCTCAAGATACACTTAGGTTGAATTTTTTAGAGAAAAACCAGAAGCATGTAAGAAATTGGAATCTCTTTGCAAGAGACTATAAAACTAGAAAGGGGTTCCTATTGTCAAGATAAGAAGTGATCATGGCAAGGAGTTTGAGAATGCAAGATTTGAGTCATTTTGTGAAAAGAATGGAATTGAAAGGGAATTTTCAGCCCCAAAACTCCTTAGCAAAATGGAGTGGTAGAGAGAAAGAATCGGGTGATTCAAGAGATGGCAAGAGTTATGTTACTAAACAAGCGAATTCCAGATAAGTTTTGGGGAGAAGACGTGAACACCTCATGTCACATTGGTAATAGAATATTCTTCCGAGTGGAAACAAAGAAGACTGCTTATGAGATTTGGAATGGAAAGAAGCCGAGAGTAAAGTACTTCTGAGTGTTTGGAAGCAAGTACTACATTCTAAATGATCGGGAGAACCTTGGGAAATTTGATGCAAAAAGTGATGAAGGCATTTTTCTTGGGCATTCTACTACTAGCCGGGCATATAGGGTTTTCAACAAGAGAACTAAGACAGTAATGGAGTCCATCAATGTAAAAATTGATGATGCCATCGCAAAGGTAGAGATGGTTGATGATGGAGAAAGACCAAGCACCAAAGAACCCACTGTTGAGGTTAAAGCTCTTGATATAGAAGTTGAAGGACCTACACCAGAAGAGAAATCAACTCCCATGAACCCAAGAATGGAAACAAGATCAATATCTAGAACATCAAGTTCTCTCACTCTTCCGGAAGTTCATCCGCCCATCCCTCAGAATGATGAAGTCTTCACATCAAAGAAGCCATCATCAAGAGTGATTAAGAACCATCCGGATAGCAACATTATAGGGTCTTTAGATGAAGGTCTTCAACTTAGAAAAGGAAACATACTTTTGGCCAATCATGTAACATACCATTGCTACCTTGCTCAATTTGAGCCAAAGAGGGTAGAAGAAGCTCTCTGAGATGAAAATTGGGTTGAGTCAATGCATGAAGAGCTGAATCAACTTGTGAGAAATGATGTGTGGGAACTTGCTCCAAGGCCTGAAAATGTTCATGTTATCGGCACAAAATAGATATTCAAAAACAAGACCGATGAAGCTGGAGAGATAATCTGGAATAAATCTCAGTTAGTAGCTCAAGGATACACTCAAGTAGAAGGAGTAGACTTTGATAAATCCTTCACTTTTGCTGCAAGAATTGAGTCTATTTGAATTCTTATGTCCATTGCATGCACTATGAACTTCAAACTCTACCAAATGGATATAAAATGTGCATTTCTAAATGGATACCTAAATGAAGAAGTGTTTGTTGAACAACCCAAAGGCTTTGAGGATCCTCACTTCCCTGATCATGTGTTGAGATTGAAGAAAGCCCTTTATGGCTTAAAACAAGCTCCTAGAGCTTGGTATGATTAGCTTACCCATTACCTCCTGGAAAGAGGATTCAAAAGGGGATATGCCGATTGGACTTTGTTCATCAAGAATGATAAAAATTACCTTCTCATGGCTCAAGTATATGTAGATGACATAGTATTTAGAGCTACCATTAATGATCAGGCTATATAATTCTCTGAGGAGATGAAGAAAGAATTTAAGATGAGTATGGTAGGGGAACTTACATTTTTCTTGGGCCTTCAAGTCAAACAAAAGAAGGAAAGTATATTCATGTCACAAGAAAAGTATGCTAGAAACATTGTCAAGAAGTTTGGACTAGACTCCAAAAAGCATGCCTCCACTCCCATGAGTTCGTCTACAAAACTGAATGTTGATTCTTCCAGAGTGGAAATGAGTCCAACCTTGTATAGGAGTATCATTGGGAGTCTACTCTATCTTACAGCTAGTAGATCGGATATTACATTCAGCATTGGTGTTTGTGCTAGATATCAAGCTACTTCAAAGGAATCACACCTGACTGCAGTGAAGCGAATTATACGATATATCAATGGAACTCCAGATTATGGGTTGTGGTATTCAAAGGACTTGAATGCATGCCTTATCGGTTATTTAGATGCAGACTGGGCTGGTAGTGTGGATGATCGAAAGAGTACTTCAGGAGGATGCTTCTACCTTGGTAACAATCTTGTCTCTTGGATAAGCAAGAAACAAAATCCCGTGTCTCTCTCTACAGCTGAAGCAAAGTACATAGCCGCTGGAAGTTGCTACACACAACTCCTTTGGATGAAGAAGCTACTTCATGACTGTGGGATTCCTCAAGATACAATGTGTGTTTTCTGTGATAACACTAGTGCCATAAATCTCTCTAAGAACCCAGTTCAGCATTCAAAGTCTAAACACATAGAGATACATTACCATTTTATTCGGGATTTGGTGGAAGAAATAGTTGTGTGTCTTGAATTCATACACACAGACAATCAAAAGGTGGACATCTTCACCAAGTCTCTCGATGGTCCACGGTTTGAATCCCTCCGTAAGACCATTGGTGTTGGTACAATTTCTTGAATCTCTTGTGTGCTATGTGCTTCACCTCTTTATATTAAGTTAATTTGTTTGTAAGGTACACACTACTTTGTTGGCTATCTGTATAGCATGATTTTTTTATTGTTTATTGCTTTATTTGCTTTAGTTGTCTTTACTTAATTGTTTTTTATCAATCTTTTCCTTCTTGTGCGCAAAACATTCAAAAACCACATAAAAAGTAGAAAATCCAAAAAGTTTGATCAACATTGTTGAGTTTTGTCTCAAAATATGTTTTACCTTGTACCTTTGTGCAAATGGCTTTGTGAATCTACAAGCATAGCTTGTTCCCTATGCACTTATATCATTGTGGGAGAAATCTTAAAATCTATATGACTGTTGTAAATAGATCTTCAACCTTGTCATGAATGATTAGTGAATGGTTTTGTTGATCTTGAGACATGCATAGACTTGTATCTATATATCTTCCCACTCTTTATTTCATTGTTTTTGCTAAAAGAGCTCACCAAATGTAAATCTCTAAATGAACAGAGATATTGAGCTGTGAAAGCCTGTCGCACATACTAGTATTTGACTAGGAAAAAGGGAAAGCAACCAAAAATTGAAATTGTATGATACCCAAAAAGCTAAAGGCTAACTCATCAAAGTGAAATATCAAAAATTTCAGGCATCGATCTCACAATGAGATGTGTTAATTCAAAAAGATCAAATGATATGTCAAACATGGAGCCAAATGAAAAGCTTCAAAGATATTGTACTCAAGTCTATGTGAGAGATCATATATGCATATTTCTATAATTGAGATGGGTCACATTATCTACTGCTAGTTGTGTATGCCTTGATTGAATTGATCGTTTAAGCTTCACATTAGACTAAAGTCTATCTCATTTTTTATATCCACACACAACACACATGTCTATGTTCAATGAATGCCATATTCATTCATGCGATTGTACTTGATTAAATGTGTTTTCACATGCTCAATCTTTGTTGATCAATCACAAAAAGATTTTTGAATGTTTTAGTTGTTTTTGGAAAGTACTTTGTTTTTACAAAAATTGTCAAAAATTCAAAAAATTGTGTTGCCCTGTTCTAGTGACTCAGTTGCAGGTAGAACCAGTCGCCTGCCCCAGTTGCGAGTCCATACAGAGATTTTTTGCAACTCACTGGCGACTCATTGGTGGGTAAATGCTTAATTCACGAAAAAGACTTAGAATATTTTTTCAAAAATCTGGGTTTTCATGCTTTTCGCGGCTCATGTTGGCGACTTGTTCATAGGTGGAATGTTTAGTTGCGAGGGGTACACAAAGATTTTCACGGCTCAGATTGCGACTCTCTCGCGAGTGGAACTTCCATTTGTGAAAAACACTTAGAAAATTTTTTCAAAAGTTTTCTTTCAAGTGTTTTGGCAGCTGGCCTTGGCGACTTGCACACGACTTGATTCAATCGCGAAAATTGCGTGTTTTGCATAAAAAGGTTCTTTTTTAATACTGGTTTCAAAAAGGGTCTTTGTTTCTTTCCTCGCATCCAGTGAATGTTCATCCTCTGATCTAACTTTCATGCTCACACACAACATTTTCAACTATTTTGTCACCACTTTCTCAATCTTCAAGGAAAAGTTTGGTTTTTGTCTCTTACTCTTTATCTTTCACATTTACTGCCTATTCCTCTTGGATTGTGTGTTTCTACTGATATTTGTATATCTCTTGATTGTATTTGGGTATCTGATATTCTGGTGAAATCATTGTGTGATTTTTGGTGGCTATATATTGATCTACTCTATCTTGAGTTAATATTAGGTCATTACGGGCACACACACACTCATTGTCTTATTTAGGTCCTTTATCTCAAGTTTTTAGGGTTTTCTTCATTATCCATGTTTTTTGAACTAACCCATTGCTAATAATGTTTATGGTATTATGGGATTTCTTTTGTCCTTTTTGGTGAAACATGATGCAGAGTGAAAATGTCTCCATTTAAGAGAGCAGCTGTGAAAGGAGGTAGTAGCAAAGGGAAGGAGCCTGTCATTGATGTTGATGACCTCTCACCTAAAACAAAAAGGACTCGTTCACCATCAGGAGTGCTCGATCCCAACAAGTTCAAATCCTATGCTGCCTTTCAGACACATGAGAGTTACTTTAGAGATGCTACACCACTACTTGAGAGGGTTGTTGATCAATCGTCACTTCTTGACACCGACATCCCAAAATGGTTTGTCCACATGGATTGGAATTACCTTCTCTCTGACCTTGATGAAGCTTATGAGAATTTGGTAAAAGAATTTTATGCCAATGCAATTGTGGAAGGCGAAGAACTCAAGTGCTGGGTTAGAAGAAAAAGTTTCTCAATCTCTCCCGCATATTTGGCAGAGATCCTTCACATCAACAGGCCGATGCTCAAATACTCATCGGTTTATGATGATCTATGTCTAGATGAGGAACTTCTTCGAGAAGGTCTTAGACAAGACTTGGAATTCTCATCAAATGGGAACTCAGTCAGCGTTTCCTCTCTTCCTCCAAAATTGAGAGTGCTTACAATAGTTATGTTTCACAACTTGTACCCCTTATCCAGCACCGGGTATATGAACCTTAGACGTGCCTTGTTTCTTCATGACTTAATCTCTGATGTAGAGATTGACATCTGTGCTCATATCTTTCATGTTCTACGCAAAACGGTTTTACAAACTGAGTCAAGGATATGCGTTACTTTTTGCTGTCTCATTTCTAGAATTTTGAAGCTCAAAGGGATTCATCCAACAAATGATGATTCTCCCTGCACAAAATTGAGTCCAATCAACATGCATACATTCAACGCTAGCATTGGTCATAGTAGGAAGAAAGTCAAAACAGAAACTTCCGCATCTCACAGTGGTTTGCACTCCAGCTCATTCTCCTTTGACGAAAAACTCGACAACATTGTGACATTTGTCCACGAGTTGAGCACCAAGATGTCCGAACTTACATCTATCTTACACCATCAAAACATTTGGTGGGATATGAAATTCACCTCTCTACAAACTCAATTGGATCAGATTCAGAGGAAGCTAGAAGAAGATATGGCCTAGCTATTCCATGACAAAAAGGGGGAGATGATGTTCAAAGGAGGAATACAATGGAAGGGGGAGAAGACTATCAAAGGGGGAGATTTCAGCAAGCAGGCCTATGTTCAATATTTTTGTTTAATATTTTGCTTCATATTAGCATATGTTATTTCAGTATTTTATGGAACTTGTTTATGGTACATTTTGTACCCATGTTGCTTTTGTAAGCTTTTAGGGTTTGTTTCCATGTGCTTTGTAGGCTTTTATGATTTGTACCATGCTTATGCAGCCTTTATGCTTCGTTGCCTAGTACTTCTTGCTAAATGTTATGCATTTTCTTTTAATACTCTCACTCTTGTGCCCTAGTAGGATCTTGTTCCTAGATGCATATACTTTATGTATTGTGCATTAGTTGAGTTTCGAGCATGCAAGTAATTTGCATTGAGCTTATTGGCTTGTATGTCCAGATGTTCATTCCAAGTGTGAATGAGCATTGTGGTCACTATTTTATAGTAATTTCTTGTTTGGTCAGGCCATGGTTTATTACTCATTTCATTTTGCTTGATCGCATTGTGCTTGCCTCATATGCAATTACAAGTTTTTCTACATACAATGATCATATTGTGTTGTTGTGTTTCAGGAGATTATTGTTCATATGATTCAAGAGCTTATCAGATTCTAAAGTTAGATGTGAGTGAGTTTTGTTTAACTGTTCCCAACTCACATGTTAAGTCTAGAGTTTGTTTTAGGGTTTTGTCACGGAATAGCCGAAGGGGGAGATTGTAAGGTTGAATTTTATCAACCATCTTGTTGGCTTTATTCCGTGCCAAATTTGCTTGTATTTTAGAAATTAGTAACCTTGTATTTAGTTGGGAATCATGTAAGGGTAGTGAGTGAGAGAGAGTGAAGAAATGCTCAAGATTGTGCAAGGATGCAGAGACTCGTTGCTGGGACTCGCAGGTGACTCGCGACTGGTAAGCTGCCAAAGCTGGAACACGTGTGAAGCATGTAGGGGAGCTGAAGAGTCATGCTAGCTGTTGCACTATAGGAAAAAAGTCCCAGGCTGGCCAAGCCGTTAGCTCGCAACTTGAACTCACGACTCAGTCCAGTCGCAAGGCCAAGTCGCCAAACCACCCTGTTTGGGAAAAACTGACTCTTCGCATTCCTTTCTCACCCCACTATATATAGACCTTATACCCATGAAATGTAGAGAGCTTCCAGAGAGAATTTTGAGAGAGAAACCCTAGAGAAAAACAAGATTGATTCATCCACAATCCTTACATAGAGACTCTTCAAATTCTTCTACTCTCTTCCTCTCCATTGTTACATCCTTAAGAGGTACATTACCAAAACATTTTCTCACCATACCCATATCTGTGAGAAAGCTATTTGGTGATTTGGGAAGCAGTTAAGAAGGGACTAATTTCATATTGGTTGATGCTATGGTTAAGTAGCGGAATCCGGTAAGCTAAAGAAGAAATAAGTTCGGCGTAACCTCGTTGGAGTAGAAGCTTGGAGGGCTTAGGTACATTGGGTAGATTAGGCTTGGAGGGTATTTTTCTGTTCATGTATCCCAACTACATTCTTTAGTGGATTATTTACCGCTTGGAGGGCGGCAAAGAGGTTTTACGCCGAGGGCTTCGGTTTCCTCTTCGATAACACATAATTGTGTTGTCCTTGTGTTTGCATCTCTCTTCCCTTAATCTTTGCCATTTAATTTCTACTGTGGATGTGATTTTATTTGGTTTACATTGTTTATCAATTCTGTATTAAGCATATGTTGATATTCCGCACATTAATTGTTTGATATTAAGCTTGAATTGGTAATTTGTTAATTGGAGGTCTAAACGTTCATAGTGTTTTATACACTAATTGAACTTTCAAGATTAATTTCTAATTCATCTATGATATATTTGTAAGATTTAAAATATTTGATCTATATACAACTTATTATTTTACAGATCTATTTGTTTAATAGAACTTATTAGGACTTTGGTTACTTATTGAGTTGTCAACTCCCCCCTCCCCTCTGTCCCCTTTTAGATTCTGACCAGGAAGAGTAGCATATGTTTGGGCTTCCGCTAGGATGTGCGCATAAGTGAAGTTTAGGAAATCAATGGAACAAGATTTGAACTTTTATGTTTAAAATTACCATTTGTGTAGACTTTTAGACTTAAAGGATTTAGTTTATTTTTATTTTGATGTTGGATGATTATTATTTGGAGATCTTTTGAGAATTGCATTATTGAAGATATTTTTAAATTTATTGATGAAATTTTCTTTGAAGATAATTCTTTAGTTGTTAAGAAGGTTTTTCACACTTGTAGGGTGTAAACTTTATAAGTATGTGACTGTTGTCACGTGCCTAGCTCTTACTTGGGTTCAGGGCGTGACACATTAGCTTAGCGACAAAAAAGACTCAACATTTGTTTGAGCTCCACAACAACCCATTGTTGGTTTTAATGGTTAATCACAGGAATTTACTAGTAACCGCTTATAAGATGCAAATGTACACTGGGATGTTTAGTATGCAAGGAATGCTCAAGTATGTGAGATATTGAATAAATCTCACACATTGCACTCAAGCCTGTTACTGTTTACTAGAAAGCAATAAACAGTTTTTTGTTGGAACAAATCATAAAACGTTACACATCTTTATCTATAGTAGCACGCTAAAACATAAGCTAAAGAAAGAAACTCGTGAATGCAAATCAAGTTGAGAAACAGGGTTTCATCCAGCTTCAGCTAGTTGGGAGAAAGCAACACATTTCAAATTCCACAATTATCATTGTCAAACCCATTTATGATTCCCAGCTAAGACTCAAAACATTCACACAATACACAACTATTAAATAAACAAAGGGGGATGAAAAAAAACCTTAGGGCCTGTTTGAATTGAGGGAAGAGGGAGGGGGAGTGGAGGGGAGGGGAGTAAAATTAGCTGAAAATAGACTATACAACTAAAATTCCAACAATATAATTCCCATTTTGCTACCACATACTACACCATCCAAGTTTTAATACATAATCGTCCAAAACAATTAAAACAATATTCCATAATATATACCCGTAATAGTATAAAACCACTACCATCCAATAGTATAGCCCCGATAGTAGGGATGGATAAATCTGCGCTGCTGCTCTGATTTTTTTTGTTGTCCATCTACATAACAAAACCAAAATAATGGAGAATTAGAAGCAATACCACATTCTTCGTTGCCTGAAACAAATACGAAGCTTAATAAACTACAACGGAAATGTGATTGCGTTTTACTAACCAAAAAGAATCAAATTGCAGATGTTCGATTAATCGATTATCATGTAGTTCGAGCATTTTATCAAGTAAAATTTAGCCAAAAAAAAAAAAATTTAACAAAGGAGCTCCAAATAGAGAATAAGTCAAACAGATATCTAATGGCAAGTTAACAATACTAATCCTTACTGTTAGGTTCTAAGACTTTAGGAACTAAATGTATTAGAACTTCGATTTGTATTATGTTGGCAAACCATGATCAAAACATTTAGTTTAAGTTTAGACTTGCTCAAAGTTTGGTTTAAATTAAGTTTGGAATCGAGTATTTGCAGGAAATTACTATTCAATTTCTGCAAGGCTCGATCGATCGAAATTTAGATTCGATTGATCGAAAGTTGCATATCAACAAAAATTAGCAAATGTAAAAAGGCCATAACTTATCCGTTTGAAACCTAAATCGCGATCCATTTTTTCCAGAATTTAAAGGACATCATAAACTAACCTTAGGTAGAGTTTTCAAAAAATTTTAGAGAGATTGAGTGCATCTTGTACCTCTTTTGTAGATCTAGGATTTTGTACCCAAAAAGCTCTCTCATGTCTTCTACTAGTGTTATTTCTTGAAGAATCTCAAGATATGGTATTGTAGAAGTTGCTGCATACAAGATCAACATCTAAGGAGATCCAAAACCTTTGAGTGGAGTCTCAAAGTCACAAGTGTGGGTGCTTGTGTTTTGCAAAGGCCTAATAGAGAAGGAATCCGTGGATTCAGAGCTTGCACGTGGTCATGTCAGTAAGCTCTACATGTGGTAGCAATAGGATGTTAGTGGTCTAAGTCTTATTGTAAACTTTGATTCTCTATAGTGGATTTTCTTTTTTCTCTTGAGGATAGCTAGGTTAAATCCTCTCTAAGTTTTTTACCGGTTTGGTTTTACTCGGTCATCATATCGTTTTGTTATTTTTTTTCCGCTACTTTGCATGATATGATTGTTTTGTTTTAACCTAGATTTGAATAATAAACCTAAGTATTCACTTGGTTAATTAATTAGGTTAAACAATCTAGTTTTTACAGGGATCTAAAAATATACAAGTGGTATCAGAGCAGGTTAGCTCTTGTATTAGATCTCTTGATCTACAAGTTGATCCTTGATCCCTGTTATCATAGACAATTTTAAGTGTCTTACTATTTTTTATTATGATGATTTGAATAAAAAGGACACTATTGTTTCAATTGATCTTTTTAAGGCTTGTGAAAAGAATTTGCAGAATTTCAGTCTCTCTCAAAAGATTGGTGTAATCCCTCAAATACACTCTGCTTTACATGGTTTTTCACCTACAAAGCTAATGACTCATGCTATATGGGTGAGAAAAGATTCTCTAAGGTGAGTGTTGTTGAATTGTCCCTGATTTAGTTCTTTCAATTATTTGTGGACATGTTTACTTTTAGTTTTTGGTTGTTTTATTTTCTAAGGTTGTTTTGATTATTCAAAAATCCAAAAACATTGAAAAATTTTGAAAAAGACAAAAATATTTTATTTTGTGTCTATTTTTATTTTTGAGGATGACATGAATTATAATATCTCTCTCTTGATTTAGAACATGCTTGATATTGTGGAGAAACTTGAATAGTGTGTGTTATATAAGTGCTAAATTATTTCTGATTTTGAGTGAGTATGTACTAGTTTGTACATGAACTCAAGGGTTAATTAAGAAATTGATATTTCTTGTTTGTGTACCCTCTATAGCTTAGTTAAGCACTATCATGTATTACTTTTGCATTGTTCATTTAGCATAATGTGTGCTTTTTGTTTTTGGTCATAAAATTTTTTTAAAACAAAAGGATTGGAAAAAGGGATATGAAAGGATGTGTTTTGTATTACATATCTTGGATTTATAGTTAAGGTTGGCCATATTTTTTTACATAACATGCTTGTGTACCATGTTTAGCTTGGATGAGCTTATTTTTCTGCACTTTGCTAGTTTTAGCTATGTAGTGCATGTTGTATGGGAGTTGTTTATAGTTTTTGATCACATGATCTTGATTTTGAAGTCACATGTTTTTGAATGTTAGGACTAGAACCTAAGAGAAATGCATAAATAACTATCTCACCTCTGTTTACTAGTCAATCATGAACACTTTAGTGCATATCGTAAGATTTTGTACTAGAGAAAGTGTAGCACATGCATAAAAAGAACATAAGGTGTAGCCTCAGATTAATAATAAAATTGGCGTGTACATTATTGGGTTATAATAAAGATGACACAATGAAATAAAATTGGTGTGTACATTATGAGGCAAAATATATATATATATATATATATATATATACATGATTGCAAGCTTGTTTTCTAGGAGATGTGAGAGTTATATGATGTAACTCTTTAGGCGACAGTCTCTTTCAAACTTATGTGATGAATAATCTAAAAATTGTGATTGATTACTATCTACATATCACCTCAAATGTATCTCATGCTATTGCTAGTTGCATACACTATATAAGTTATTCTTTGCTAAACTTAGTACATGATATTGTGTGTGAATTTGTTTTGGCCATCCAAGATTGTATGTTCCTTGATTTTGATGCAAAATATGTTTAATGTTTGAGTTTTGGGGAAAAAAATGTGAAAATCTTGTTTTTGGAAGATTTGGGTTGATTTCAAGTGTTTTTGAAAAACTTTTAAACTCATACTCATGCATTTCATTGATGAAATATGTTGGTTTGAGTGGCTTCTGCATAAAATGGTCAGTGTTTTTCAAAAATTTCAAAATTTTAGAATTTCAATTGATCGATGCTGTTTTTCAACCGATCGAAAATGCGTTAAAAGTTTTTGGTTTGAATTTGCCTAGCTCAATTGGTATTCGATCGATGCTCAACCGATCGAAACTAAAAATTTTCAGTTTTTAATTATTTGACTAATCTATTTATTTTTTGCATCATTTATGTTTAGGATTTACATGCATTGCATTGTTTTCTGTATCCAACTTGCAGTTTTACAGTCATATCTCTCATTGTTTTCACACATAACATGCATATATTTTGCTAAATTGGGTACTCAACTTGATTTAAAAATTGATTGATTAATTTTTGAGTTATATATTTTTTAGTATATGCTATTTTTATATGTGAACTACAGAAAATATTTTTCTAAAGAGATATGATGGATAATAATGTGCAAATATTTTCTCTACTTGCTTTGAGTTCAAACACCATTTGTTTATGGGTCACATAGTGTCAAGTTTGCATTTATTGAAAGAGAGAATAGTTGTGTTCATTTGTAACCTCAATTTTTTTTGAGTTTGGTTTGTGTCTTTACTTTTCCCTACCACCTATATTTTCCCCAAAATTTGTTTTGTTTTTCCTATTTTTTTAGGGGAGAAGCTTGTTTTTAATCTTGGTTGTTCATAGGGGGAGTTTTTGCTCTTCATAAGGGGAGTTGCCTCTATTCTCTATGGAGCTAGATTATTTTGTTTCTTTGATTCTCTATTTTCTCTTGACTTTTGTTGTGTATGTTTTCTGTTTACTTTTTGTTTGAGGTGTCTTTGTCAATACGTGACAAAAAGGAGGATAAATAGATGAAATGTGGGAATCCTATTTGTTTTGTTTAGGGGGAATTGAAATTGTTTTTGAAAGGGGGAGAATATAAGAAGTTTTATTTTATTTTATCTTTTTTTATTTTATTTTTTATGTATTTAACTTAGGGGGAGAGTTAGTTTACTTTTGTTTTTATATTGTGCTTCATTTTGTTTATATGTCTTTCTTTCCACACATGCGGTGATGTGTTCTTTTGAGTGTTTTCAGGAAAGATAGGTACATTCTAATTAAGATCTTCTACCTCTTCTTGCAACTTCTTGGTTAGGAGTCTTAAATTAGGATTTGTGATGTAATTTGGGCTTTAGTTTGTTAATTGGGCTATTTTTACTTTGAGCTTTCTATTTTTGTGATGTGTTTTGTTACAGATTGCCAAAGTGGGGTGGGGGGGGGGGTTTGTTAGGTTCTAAGACTTTAGGAACTAAATGTATTAGAACTTCAATTTGTATTATGTTGGTAAACCATGATCAAAACATTTAGTCTAGGTTTAGACTTGCTCAAAGTTTGGTTTAAATTAAGTTTGGAATCGAGTAATTGTAGGAAATTACTATTCAATTTCTGCAAGGCTTGATCGATTGAAAATTAGATTCGATCGATTGAAAATCACATATCAGCAAAAATCAGCAAACATAAAAAGGCCATAACTTATCAGTTTGAAGCCCAAATTGCGATCCGTTTTTTCCAGTATTTAAAAGACATCATAAGTTAACCCTAGGTAGGGTTTTTAGATTTTTTTAGAGAGATTAGAGTGTATCTTGTGCCTCTTTTGTAGATTTAGGTTTTTGTACCCAAAATGCTCTCTCATGTCTTCTACCGGTGTTATTCCTTGAAGAATCTCAAGATCTGGTATTGTAGAAAGTGTTGCATACAAGATCAACATCTAAGAAGATCCAAAACCTTTGAGTGGAGTCTCAAAGTCACAAGTGTGGGTGCTTGTGTTTTGCAAAGTTCTAATAGAGAAGGAATCCGTGGATTCGGAGATTGCACATGGTCGTGTCAGTAAGTTCTATATGTGATAGCAATAGGATGTTAGTGGTCTAAGTCTTATTGTAAACTTCTATTCTCTATAGTGGATTTGCTTTTTTACCTTGAGAATAACTAGGTTAAATCCTCCTCAGGTTTTTTACTGGTTTGGTTTTCCTAAATCATCATATCATTTTGTTATTTATTTTTCTATTGCTTTGCATAATATGATTGTTTTGTTTTAACCTAGATTTGAATAATAAACCTAAGTATTTACTTGGTTAATTAATTAGGTTAAACAATTTAGTTTTTACAGGGATCTAAAAACATGTTTTAAAATGGACTACAAAAATCATTAAGACAGAAAGATTTAATAGTTGCACAAACAATTAAAGGCTATCAACATTGTCCGTAAGGATCATAACGAGTATTACTGTCTTGTAGCTCAAAATTAATTACTAAGTGAAAAATGCTAAAATAGTTTATTAATCATTAACATGATTTATAATTTATTAACAATTATTTTAAAAGCACTCCCTGTTACCTTTGTTTTCCCATTTTCTTTGTTTAATGTCTTTCCTCAGTAATGACATAGATCAAATCACAGTTTTTATTACTCAATGTGACACGCGGTAATGTGACGCGCGTTCATGGGAGAAGTAAGAGACGCAATCTTTCAGCAAAAAAAAAAAAAAAAAAAAAAAAAAAGAGACGCAATCATTGTAGGTCAATAATTGGTAACCTTTTTAAATAATATTTTCATGCAAAAAGAAAAAAAATTTCCTCTCATCTAGCCATCTTCATTTGGCTTCGGTGGCAGCTCTACATGCAAATCAGGATTGTCACAGGATCACCCTAACTTGCAAATATATATATATATATATATATATATATATATATACATACTTGTCAATAAAATATTATATGCTAAATTAACATATTGTGACTATCCAAATAAAAATTATGAACCCCTTGATTTCAGAATTACAAAAATTTAGATTCAATAAAAATACAAGTAATGCTACTATATTCACAACATTTTTATAATAATTTTACAACAAATCTAATATAGTAAGTTGTTACTGATTCTAATTTGGGCTAAATACTAATATTATTTTTTTATCCATCAATAACAACTTTTTGTATAAGATTTATTGTAAAAATGTTGTGGACGTAACATTATTCTAGAATTAATTCTACCTCAAAACATAATTCTTAATCCTTTTTCTTTCTTAAAGCTTAAATAACGACAATAAATATTAGCTCAAATAACAGCAAACATAAACCAAACAAAAACAAGGCAAGACCAAACAACAACAAGTGAAAAAATTTATTCAACAAAAAGCCTACTATAAAACAAAAAGATAAAAATTGTAGCTCGTTCAACCAATTCAATAAAAATAATTTCTAGTTTTATTTTTCTTTAAAAAATGGTACTAAGAAAAATCTAGTGGTAATTTAAATTTCTTAGTGACTGCCCTAAAAAAAATTCCTAGAACCGCGATTGATCGGCCTAACAATGAAAGCACCCCTCTTGTCAAGCATCTTTATATTTGGGGTAATATATTGTATCAAGCAGTTTATATCAATTGTACTCAATTCTATATATATATATATATATATATATATATATCTCACTCGTACTAAGTGTTATATATCAAACATATATCCTCGTATCAATTGAAAAGTGGGGATGACCACTTGAGATAAATTTATATACTTTTTTGTTCTTTAGTTGAGACGTTCATATTTATTTTCATATTTCCGTGTCTTACTACTTATTTAGTTGTGTAAGGCCAAATGGTTTCATCAGGAAAACCAGCATGAATCGAAATTGGCATAGAGATGATCTTTTTGGCAATATCAGCATCATGAAGTTGCAGCTTCACAAGCATTTTTGGTTTACGTACAGGAATTTACCACACCAAAAGGTTTATGGTACAATTCATGCCTTAAAAACCTTTCTTGGCAGCCTCCAGCATCTTCCACCAAAAGTTAATTTGATTTGTCAAAGTACAATAGGAAACAGACGAGTAATTATAGTCTATTATAAGTTTTATCAACATTAGAGGTTTGACCTTGGTACGTTGGCAAGTACCTTCCACCAAAAACAGTAGATCAGATGGTTGAGCGCAAAAATTGCGGAGATTTTTTTGGATTTTTGTATTGTGATTATATGAACCTACTTTTCCCTCATTGACATAGTAAAAAAGTTAAAAGGCACTTCCCTGGTTCCAACTTTAAAGAAACAAGTGCCGACATAGAAAAAAACAATAGGTAAAATTATATTATTGACCTCTAAAGTTTGCTAACTAAACACTATTGATCTCTAAAGTTTGCTAATTGGTCATTCTATTAATAGATGTTAGTCTCAATACGGAACTACGATGTAGCATTAAATTTAATATTAAGAAAACTAAAACACATCCATTCAATATTTGGATTAATCTCTTATTTTGATTGTTAATAATTATAAATCATGTGGACCAAAGATTGTTGAATAAATTGAATTAGGTATTAAAAATATATATTACAACTTATATTAGATTTTGTAGGAAATTTTTTTTTTTACAATTATTTATTTATATTGTTATGAATGTCAATTAATATATTTAAAGCTAATTTTTTAATATATATATATATATATATATATAATAAAAGTTTTGATGAATTGAATTTTTTACTAGGCCACTATATGAATACAACCCATCAGTTTTATTAAGTTATTAACATTCTGTTACCAACGGAATACTTATAAGTGTGTACTTTTAATAAAAGTAAGCCTACCACAAACACAAAGACTGTTTCTTCCAGCTTGCCAAGGGCTTCTCCAATCTCCATCCGTTGAATGAAAGAATTTTAAATTGAGGTAAGCTTAAAAGAACCTAACTGCATATACAATAGTAATTTCTGGGAAAGATACAACCCACTTTGCGACATAAAAGACCATCTAACTTATCCACACCTTGTCAAACACCAATTTAAAGAAACATTTAACCCAAATAGTCTAATATAAGCACTCCAAAACTAAATTCCACAACCCCCCCCCGGGTGGGGGAAAAAAAAAAACCGTTACAGAACCTCGTCACTCAAATACTCTGATACTCAGATCGGACCAAACGGTAAAAACTGTGAAAAAAAAAAAAATCCAGATAGGAAAAAAATTACCTTCACCGGTCACTATATATAGTGGTCAATATGTGATGGAGTCCGGCACCCTTATATGCCGCCACCATATGTCTCTGCGGAGGCTGCGGAAAGTCCTCCATCTGCTCTGCGTCTCTTTGATTCGGGTTGCTTTGTGTCTGGTCAGCCTCTCTCTCAGGCGGGTTTCGTAGAGAATTGTTAATTCTCACTGTGACGATGGTGGTTATTATTGTTAGAGCCAAGATACACACCAGAAGGAGCGGCGTGAGTAGTGGTTGTGGTTGACTTGGTGGTGGCCATGTGTTGTCTGGTGGTGACAGAGGTATGGGTGGTGGTGGTGGTGATGCACTGAAAGGCGGCAAATCGGGCAATGGCGGAAAAGGTGAGAGTGGAGGAAACTCAAATGCTGGCGCTGGCGGTGGTGGAGTAAGTGGGGAAAATGGGGGGAAGGGTGGAGGCAGAGTGGGGGGTGGAAATGGTGGGGAGGGTGGTGGTGGTGATGCGATGCTGGTGGTGGTGGTGGTGGCAAACATGGTAAAATGTTTGGATTTTGGAGATGGAGGTGAAGGTGAAGGTCATCTGCTCTGAAATAGCCACAAAGCCATGCTTTTTAACGTTGAGTGGTAGGTGGTCCCTGCTACGGTAAGACAATGTTTTGTCCATTCCAAAACTTCACCAATATACGATCCAATACCGTAATGGAGATTGTTTCAATTTGGGTTAGAAAATAAAATTTTTCGGTGCCGACTGTACCGGTGTAACATTTTAAGATTATCGTTAATATAATAAATTCAATAATATATATTATTTATATTTTTTTAGAAACATATTATTTACATGTTTATATTATATAAATTTAATTGTTTGAGAAAAGCCAATATAATATGTTATGAATCTTTATAGGTGAGTTTATACTTAAAACAAAACCCAATAGGCGTTAGTTTATCCATCAAAAAAGAAAGAAAAAACAACCAAAAGACAAGACAAAAATTTCAATAAGAAATACTATTATAATGGGTGGAATTTGTTAGTACAAAAATATTATAATACTAATCGCTAATTCATATTATGCATGGAAACCTGATTATTTGTGAGGTAAACTAAAATAATTTTATAAAATCCTAAATTGATTAAAAAACTATATCATTGCACAATTAGTTTTTGTATGACTTTAATTTATGTTACAATTTGATGAAGAAGTCATTGCTTGAACGTATAATGACATAAAAAAAAATTTGTAAAATAACATAGAGATTTTAATATATTGCATGAATTTACATTAACTACTTAGGAATACCATATAAAAATGCACATTTAAACATTAAGAGAAAAAAAAAATCCTATATTATATTTTGCTCACATAAAGTAAATCCTTATCCAGGAATACTATTCTAATTTATAAATTTTTAATATTTATATAACATTAACTTTTATTTTACCGTTTGCATGGATTTTGTTATTCTCAAATTCTCAATGATGAAATTTTAGATATTAAAAATTCTAAAAAACTAAAAAATATTTAAAAACCAAATAATTCATGGCTTAGAAATTATTGAAACAAACAAAATATATATGACTGAACACAAAAATAAAAAAAGATGAGTTATATTCAAAAGAATAATTCATGGCTATAACTATTAAAAGGAATCAAAAAATTTAGAACCTACAAATTATAGATAATGTGTGTTTGTGTGTGACTACACAATAGAGAAATATAAGAGGAAGATATGTTATTATCAAAAGAATAATGCATATGTTAAAACTTTTGAAAGGCCAAAAAATATTAAAGAATAATTCCTATAAATTTTTGAAACAAAACAAAATTTATATGATTACACAATAAAGAAATATAAAAGAAAAATTGATTACCTTCAAAAGAATAATACGTGGTATAGTCCTTGAAATTTGCTTAACATGTTCAAATATTGCAAAAACTAACACAAATTCAAATATTAAAAATTTCAAAATGCCAAAAAAGATATATAATTAAAGAAAAAGTTATTGAAACAATTCAAAAAAATATATTATTCTTCAAAAGAGAAATATAAAAAAAAGAAAAAAGTACACAAACGCATAAAGTAATAAGTTTTAAATTTTAATGGGTCTAAAGTTTAAATGAATCATATATAGTCATAGACGTAGGGTTTGGTGATTCATGTACGGAAATTACTATTTAAAAAACACAAATAAAAAACCATAATATATATATATATATATATATATATATTTATCAAAATAAAGGAGAAGAAAATATACATGTGACATAAAAGGGGATAAAAAATTATTCATTCATAAAAAAATAATAATAAATTAAAGATTTGCAAGAAAATAGACAAATCTCAATATATGAAAAATCTAATCAAATAATTAATTACTATAAAAAAAATAATGATCAATTGTTTTGCTTAGCCCAAAAAATCATGTTATATATCTATTTTTTTATATATATTATATGATGTATAATAGTTTAATAATAGTTATATATATATATATATATATATATATATATTATATAATGTTATGTAGTATAATATATATTATTTTAATAAGAATTAAAGAAGAAAGAGGAGTCATACTTGGCCACCACTTCAATTGATGAAAACGTCAAATTTTAACCACACACGTGGTGCACGTTCTCTTGGAAAGTGGACCAATGCAGACCAATTATTTGCTTCATAAACGACTAATGAGTAAAGAAATGGGAAAAAAGAATAGTAAATCAAACTTAACTTTAATACAATGATTAGTGAGTTTGAAGTTAAAACACAGATAGAGGAAGAAACTGAGAATGGAGTCACAAATGGGTAGAGCTAATTACAGATACGTGATATTGTTATTTTTTTGTAGATAAGAAGAAAAGTTACGTCACTTTGAAGATTGCTGCTCATAGTCCCCTTCTTCAGTTTAGTCCAAAGTAAGTCATAGAATGATTTATTGTGATGTCCATCTAATAAAGAACTTGTATAAATTTATGGGATGATTAAAAATAGTACTAAAATGATAAATGAAACTTAAAAAATTAACTTTATTAAGTCTATATTCTCTAAAATTGCTTAAGTGGCACCTCACCTGTAACATATCTTTGACAATTATCTTAAAAGGACTAATTTTGTTTTTTCAATTTTCTTTGTTCAATGTCTTTCCTCAATAATTGAATAGATCAAATAACAATTTTTATTACCCAATGTGACGTGCGGTAATGTGATGAATGATTGCGAGAATAGTTACATATCTCGTGGGCGGCACAATAATTAAAACAGTAAAATGTACCGCACATTACCCTACTTTAATTATTATTTATCCGGCTGCATGTGCCCCTCCACCCCTCACCCCTCTCAACAGACAAGCACAGGCCTCAACACCCAAACCCACCAGAACCACAAAACAGCCATACCCACAACTAATTAAAACCCATTTCCCAAACAAACACACCCAAGGCAAAACACCCAAACCCGCCCCTGAACTCAATGACCCACAACGACAATCAGCCCAGCAACACCATCGTCAACCGCAACTACAACCTGCGAGCAAAAATAACGAGCACAACTAGCTACAATCACAACCCACCACCACTACCCCCCACTCCCACAAGCCACAAAACCCACCAATCTCAACAAATCGCAACCCACGAACCCATAACCCATAATCCACGAACCCAGAACACCAACGACGAACTTAACAATCACCACGCCAACGCTGCACACCGATCTCTACCGCCACTGCACGCCCAAGCTGTCACCAATCTCAATACCATTGCTGATCCGGAGCTAAAAATAAAAAAATAAATAAATAAATAAAAAAAGATGCCCTTGGTGGCAAGGCATTGGTGAGAGGTGGAATAGAGAGAGATAAAACAGAGAGATGGAGCAGAGGGTGAGATAAGTGACGGAGCAACAAATAAAAGATAAAAGAGAACCCAATTACCGAATAAAATATTATCATTTTTGTATAATCTATAGCATTTTTGAGTACCTATGATGTTGTAGGTCTTCTAGGGCTTGATTGATTAGTGACTTCAAAGCCACAGTTTTAAATAATATTATACATATTTTTATATATTTTTTTATTCATATGTATTTCAAAAAATTATAAATAATTCACAAACTACTTTACCAAACATCTTCTTAATGTTTTGGCGCCAAAAAAGCTTTTTAAGTGCATTTCCAATAGATTCTCTAAACACAAAATCTTCTCTATTGTAAAGAGTAAACCTACAAAATAGGTCTCCAACAGACTCTCTATATTTGAAATTTTTTTGGCTCATGAACAGTAACTCATCAAGTCTGATGGGCTACTGTTTATTCTTCAAATATTTTTTCCTATTATAATAATAAGGTATTGAATAAAAAAATGTTGGAAGATGTGTAGTTATTAAAAAAAGAATAAATAATAAATGAAAAAAATAATATTTAAATGAGATAGAGAATCTGTTAGAAAGTATATTTGAAAAAGTGAGTAGCTAAAAGGATAAAACGTCACTGTTTATTTTCCAAACAGTACAAAAATTTACCTAATCTGCTGGAGATGCTCTACCACCTTGGTGTAATGTGGGTATTATATTTTTTTTCTTCTTCAGACAATTATCATTTGAGCTCCTGTTTAGGGAATCGAAAACCATGGAAGGCCTTTCTCAAAAAAAAAATAAAATAAATAATAATAAATAAATAAATAAAAAACCATGGAAGGCTAGCCTGTTTGGTCATAGTTTTCAAAAATTGTAATTTAAAAAGATGTGAAAACTGTGGTTTAAAAAGTGTTTTGAAAAATGTGTTTTTAATATGAATAAAATAAAAAAATATGTTTGGTATCATGGTTTAAACAACATTTTTCAATGTTCAAAAAATATAAAATATTTATTAGTATGTGTGTTTTGAATGATAAAAAAAATTGACCAAAGTACAAAATAAATATATTTTAAGTTAGGAGAGAGAACATGGTGGGCCCATAAATCAAGAGAGAGAACATGGCTGACCAAAACATTTTAAAAAAATCTTACCAAAGTAAGAAAAAGCTGATCTAAGCACTAGTGTTTGTTGTTTAGATAATTACAGAATTGCCACTAAGCACTAGTATTTGTTGTTTAAAAACTGTCAAGAGGTGATTTCAAAAATGGGTTTTATAACATTGGTTTTTGAACAATGTTTTCCAAACAACAGGGAACAGGACTGGCACACCAAACACATTTTTTTGTGTTTAAACATGGTGACCAAATGGCGCCTCTATTACTATATGGTCCACCTGGGACAGGGAAGACCCACGTGGCAAATGCGATTGCAACAGACGCACGCTCAGCTTTCTTTAGGTAAATATTTATATTTTGACCAATAACAATACATTGCAAGCAACTGGATTACAATAACTGGTAATTATGCATGGCAAGAGAAGAAAGAACTAATCTTCATCTTCTAAAAGGTAATACATATTGCTAATTGCACTTAATTGTGATTCATATATTTTGAAGTCTATGTGGCTTTTCTTCTCCATGTTTCAGTTTTCCTGCATAATTTCTATGCAAATTAACTCGTGACTTACGCAGCAATTCACAATCACATACTCTTCTTATTCTCACCCATTTTCTATAGATTTTACTTGCTATTAAAGGCCTAGAGTAGAAATAAAATGTCCAATAATTGAAATGATGGACACAAAATATTCTTGTTGAAATGTAAGATATTTGAGTTTCAGCAAATGTGGACTCGAGGGTTTTCTGTTTGTATTTTTAATGGAGCCTTGAGTTCTTAATATTTTATATTGTTGACGCAGCTTAATTTCTTACTTCATATGGTTGGATCTTTAAGTCCTTTCATATGCTTTTTCATTGCAGTTATCACATTATTGGAATGTGTTGAATTTCTTAATTCATCATCTACGCCATTATGCTTCAATTGATTCACATCTCCGATTGTTTTGTTGTCTACTTCTTCCAATTAGTTATTTTGGGGTGCATTATTACAACTCATGTACAAAATTCCCGTAGATGTAGATGCGTTTGCTCTGTAATCATTCAATATAGATGGAATGTTGCCAACACAATTACGTGTACTGTCTATACACAGTGTTTCGGCATCGTACATTGTGTCCAAATGGATGGGAGAAGGTGAAAAGGAAGTCTCAAATCTTTTCCAATCTGCTCGGAATGTTGCCAACGCAAGGTAATGATAATGAGAATGAAGCCTCTCGATGAATCAAAACAGGATTTCTTGTACAAATGCAGGTAATATGTTTTCCCTGGAAATAGATTAGAGTGATTTTTTCCAAGAATTTTTATATAGTATAATTGATATGCTTAGATTAATTGGAGCAAGTAGTTTGTCAATAATTTATTGAGTTTATTACTATTCTGTTGGGTATGAATTTTTTACATTTCATGATATGAGTTGCAAGGCATCTTGTTGAACATTTTTATACTTAAAATGGAATTGAGGGATTTGATGGAAAATTTAAACTATTGGTAACCTAACTGTAAGGTATTTAAGCTTAAGCAACTTGAAATCATGTATGTGGTCCAAAGAAGGATGTGGTTTCTTTTGAACTTTAGGTTTTAATTTTTCTTTTTGATTTTTACTCTTGTGCATGCCTAATAAGTGGAGGAGAAGTACTTTGATACCTATCTACAAGAACAAGGGAGATATTTAAAATTGTATAAATTACTGTGGAATTAAACTTATGAGTCACACTATAACATTTGGAAGAGAATAATTGAATGTAAGTTATGACAAGAAACAACAACATTAGAGAATCAATTTGGTATTATGTCTGGACAATCTGCCATGGAAGTTATTTTCTTACTTAGACATCTTATGAAAAAATATAGAGGCTTGTAAATATCTTCATATGGTCTTTACTGTTCTTGAGAAAGCACATGATATGGTCCCTAGAAAAGTTATGTGGTAGGTTTTGGAAAAGCAAGGCTGATGCGGACAAGAAAGAGTTTAATGGAATACAAGATTAAATATCAAAAGAATCAAGATTTGTGGTCTAGTTATGATTTCATACTTTCTTCACAAATTTCATAGGTTGTTTTAGTTATTATTGAGTCTTAGGCCTCGTTTGGGAGGAGGGAATGGAATGGAATGGAAAGGAATGAAAAGAATCATTTTAGAATATTCTTCCATTCCCTTGTTTGGGAGTTTTAATGGAGGGAATGGAAAGTCCATTCCCTTGTTTGGGAGTTTAAGTAGGAGGGAATGGAATGGGTAGGAGGGAACACTCATTCCTCTCTATTCCCTTAAAACCTCAAATTTTCATTCCCCCCGAAATTGGGAGGAATGGGAGGGAATGGAATTAAATTTAATAACTTTTTTGTTAAAACTCCCAAATTACCCCTATATATTCAATTCTTTATTTTAAAATAGGGGTCTAATAGTAATATTGTCATAAAATGATTTCATTCCATTCCCTCCATGTTACTTCCAAACAAGATTACTTACATTCCATTCCTTTCCATTCCTTTATTTTAAAACATCCAATCAAGGTTACTTAATTCCATTCCATTCCATTCTTTTCCATTCCTTTCCCTTACTTAAATACATTCTATTCCATTCTATTCCTTTCCATTCCCTTATGATTATTCAATTCCATTCCATTCCATTCCCTTATGAACTCCCAAACGGAGCCTTAGTATTATGTTTTTATGGTTAAAAACTTACTGGTTTAGTTTTAATAAAATAAGAGTAGTTTAGTAATTTCCAAATTTTCTGGAATTGGCTGTCCTGGAGGCCCGTGAGTCTTCTTTTATGTTTTGAGTCCTTTCCTGTTTGGTTTAGAAGTTATTAAATCCTTTTTGGTTTGTTATTAGTATTCCTTGTCATCCTAGGAATAGTTTATTTATAAGGCTATATTGTATTCAATAATATTCATAAAGTGATTGATTAACAAAATTCGTGCGGCTTATTTTAAGCCTTGAGGGTGTGATTGCCTTCTCTTACATAAGTTTGATTATTTAGGAAGACGTAGATGTGATTGCCTAGTGTTTTATCTTTTTTTTTTTTTTTTTAAAAAAAAAAAAACTCTGTTTTAGGCTTTTAGCCCTAAACAACCATCAAAGATCCACTCTTTTCTAACTTGAAACCCTTAAACATTAAGAACCTTCAAGAACTCATCAAGAAATCTAGTATAGTGCTGAATTCTAAAAGATCTTGCATCAAGAGCAAGTCCCTTGGTGTATGCTTTTTGCAAATAATATAGTCTTAAGAGATGAAACTAGAAGTGGAGTTAATGTCAAGATAGAAATTTGGGCAGATGCTCTAAAATCTGAAATTTTTTTACTAAGTAAATCTAAAACAGAGTACATAGAATGCAAGTTTAGTAAATGTGTAAATAGAGCTAGATGAAGGGGTTGTAAGATTTGATAGTCAAAAGATGGTAAAGAACAAGAGCTCCCAATATCTTGGATCAATAATTCATAAAAGGTGGAGAGATTGAAGACGATGTAAAGCGGGATGGATGAAGTGGAGAAGCGCATAAAAAGTATTTTGTGATCGTAGAGTGCTTATTACATTAAAAGGAAAAATTTTATAAAACTGCAATAAGACCAACTATCCTCTATGGTACTAAATGTTGGGTTGTTGGTAAGAAACATATTTATAAAATGAGTTTAACTGAAATGCAATAGTTAAGATTGATAAGTGAAAATAGATAGAAGTATAGGATTTTAAATGAAAAAAATCCACTTAAAGATTGAGTTTGCTTCTAACGATGAAAACATGAGGGAGAGTCACTTGAGATGTTTTGATCATATTCAGAGGAGATTGACTAATTCACTAGTAAGAAAAATAGTAAAGGAAGACCAAAAATAAAATTAGTAGAAGTAGTTAAAAATGACATCAATTAAGGAAGTGATAGAAAATATTACTTTGAATAGAATATAATGGAAGAAAAGAATATATGTATCCGACTCTAGTTTATTTGTTGAAGATCCATAATCAACCCCAAAAAAATTGCTTTTTGTTTTTTTTTGTTTTTACTCTTGTATACATCCCATGCACTATGTTCTATTATTTGTGATTTTAATTAAATCTATTAATTAATTAAAAGAAGAGGAATCATTAACATACAATTAATAGAGGAGAAAATGACAAACCATTTCCTTGTAGCCTTGCTGGCCTTAAAATGGCTGGCTAGTTTGCAATGCAGTTCATAATAACTTTATGTTTTATTAGATAGTTAATCCATAGCATTATCTTGCATTGTTTCCTTCCGCTTATCTACATGTAATATTGAAATAGAAATTTTCTTTAATACATTTCAGGCTGTATCCAACGATGTGAAAAATGTTCTTGTTCTTGCAGCCACAATTACTCCTTATCATTTGGATGTGGTGACAAAAAAAAATACCACTCTTCTAACCTACGGCCATGTATTGAAAATATTTTATGGTCTACAATGCTTTAGGTTTGAGGCTAATGCTAAGTTAATTAACGTAGGCCATCAGGAGGCGTTTTGATAAGCGAATCTATATCCCTCTCCCAAGTTGAAGGCAAGGGAACAAATATTTAAGGTACTTCAGTTTCGTAATGCAATGCATTTGTAAAATCAAAGGAATGTATTTATAAACCCATTGTGATTAATGCTTTTGTTGTTTATCTATGTCTTGTTTAATATCCTCTAGTTTTTTAATTTGAGCAGTGGCATATTGGGGAAACTCCTCATAACCTTGGTACAGAGGATTTTCAGTATTTAGCAAGCAAATCAGATGGTTTCTCTGGTTCAGATATATCCATTTGCGTAAGTATCAATTTTACACTTTTACATTAGGTGTCAGCATTTCCTCAAAGTGATTATATGGCTGAAAACTGGTAGTTACTTGTAGGTTAAAAAGCACTATATCAGCCTGTTCGTGCAACTCTTGATGCTGAATTCTTCAGAGAATATTCTTCAGGCATGTGGGTCCATTGCGAAGGTGATCACCCAAAAGCTGAGAAGTGTACCTTCGAGGAACTTAAAGCAAAAGTTGAAGCTCCAAAGGTATGGATTAGCTAGGAAACTGATGTTCAACACATGAAATCATTCAATAAATCATGTTTATGGTTGAGTATTAGTAACTAATAAATAAATTTCTTGAACATATGTAGATTGTCCTGACTTTAGTAGTTAGTTAATTTATGGAAAATAGGATTGAAGAAAAAGGCAAAAGAGGGGAGGGGATTAGTGTACTGGAAAGAAAAATAAAAAAGAGCATGTCTCACAGGCACGGAGCCAGAAATTTATGTTTAGGAGGGCCGATTTGTGTTGCTAATTTATTAGTCTATACAAACTTTTATACACATACACAAACACATGTATCTATACACATACAAAAAATTAATATCTTTCATAATGAATCCTTAAAATTAAATGTTTCATAGAATTAAATTAATCTTTCACCATTTTCCATAGTGAAATATTTACAATTTCCATTTTCAATATAAGTTAACAAATTGTCTACCATTGTGAGTAAAAAACTTTCAATTGAATTAATAAGGTGTTCAAAGACATAAATGATCCAAAATTTTAAAAAATATGAGAACACATTTTACCATAAAAAATAAATTTGAGAAACAATATGTTCTCAATAACTACCGGACAAATTAGACAATTTTTTAAAGAATATTATTGGACCAACTCAAATGGTTGAGGGGGGCCAAGTCCCCTTTTTGAGGACTAATTATTAAAATATTAAATTTTTCTACATAGTAAAAAAAGAATTTCAAAAAATTTGGGGGGGGGGGGGGGGGGGTCTCATTCAATTGCATTGATTCATGTTTGGTGTTGGCCCCCCCACCCTAGCATGTAGCTTCGCCCCTGAATTGTCTCATTCAATTGCATTGATTCATGTTTGGTGTTGATTTTCTCTTCCCATTAATATAGGCGGATTCCTTTTTTTTTTTTTTTTCAAGTTCGGTATTTGTGGTAGTATTTTTGTAGAACCCTATGTTCACTTTGAATTTTCATATTCGTGTGTCTGGGAATTGATGACTTGCAGATCCAGCTACCACCCAACACAAAAGCAGATTTTGATAGTGTGCTAGAGAAACAAAAGCCAACTGTGAGTAAAGCTGAAATTGATGCGTGTGAGAAATTCACCAAGGATTTTGGGATTGACGGTTAAGGGCGAAAAATGTAGAGGCAGATATTATTATTTCTGAAGTTTCTTCCTATTGTGTTTCTAATTATGTTTTTTTTTTGGGGGTGGGGGTGGGGGGGTAGAAGTATTTGTTAACCATATGCTAGTGTTTTGTGAATTTATCTGGGTTAGACATTTGTCAGTATGGGTAGACGCTTTCTAGCCCCAAAAAAAGAACAATAAACTAGCTTGTCCAACTTTTTATTTTAATAAAAAAGCAATAAACTAGCCTTTTTTTTTCTTTTCAAAAAAAGTTAATGTTAACTTTTTTATGTATTTGAACTTTTACTGACTTCTGACAAATAAGAAACTATATACGGGATGACATAATTAAGTGTTGTGGATGTGATCTGCCATGTCATGTGATGCCATGGGATTGTTCCAGAAAATGTAGAGAAATGAGTCATTGGATTATAGGTAGTCTATAAATACATAATTGAAATAGTTAGGAATTTGTTTCTCAAAAAAAAAGAAATAGTTAGGAATTTAGGATAGACACGTTTTTGAAAGCTCAAGTGTTTATTTGGAAATAATTTATTTAATTTTTTATTGAAAATGTGCTAAAGTATAATTTTACTTTAAAAAAGTGAGAAATATGATGTTATAAAAAATTGTACATAAAAGCTAAAAGTTAAAACTTAAGCTTATAAGCATGGATGTCAATACCGTACCGTACCGGCCGTACCGGCCGGAATATACCGTACCGGCCAGCAATCCGGTACACTCGACCCTCCTGTTTCGTACCGGAAAAAATACCGGCCGTACCGGCCTCGTACCGGCCGTACCGGCCAATTTCGGGCAATACCGGCCGGTACCGGGCGTACCGACCGGTACAGAAAAAAGTTTTTTTTTTTTTTTTTTAAAGTTTTTGTAATTTTTGAATTTTTGTTAGGACAAAATGGTAACTTATTTGTATTAACTTATTAGTATTATTTGTTTTCTTAGTATGCAATGGTAACTTTTAAGCTTTCTATTTTATTTTTTTTCCCTTTTAATTGATACTAAAGTCTAAAACCATGAATAACTAGTTCTAAATTGAGGAAATGTTTTATAGTAAACTTTTATATTTATTATAATATATATATACACAAACACATACATACATATATATATATATATATATATATTTATAAATATAAAAAATAGCGGTAAACCCGAAACGGTACACCGGTATTGACCGGTATCCGAAATATATCGTACCAGTAGCCAAACTGGTACGGCCTCCGGTACGGTATTGACATCCTTGCTTATAAGTTAATACCAAAAAGACACTTTAGTGAGAGATCGATAGCCTTTTTTTTTTTTTTTAATAAGGTGAAGTGTATGTTTGGACATTTATTTATTGAAAATTTTTTAAAAGATTCCTTTTGGGACATTTTTAAATATAATAGAGTCTAACAATTTGGGACACAATAGCAAAGAAGTGAAATTTAAAAGACAACAAAATTGAAAGAAAGAAACATAAAATTTAGGAACGGAAAGTAAGCATAAAAGAGGAGGATGAGGCATCCTTCAGGTTTGATGAGGCAAAATTGAAAAAGAGAATAAAGAAGATGATAAAACGATACAAGAAACTTCGAAGTAGTTCCCATTCTGGCTTACAAGTCAGCTTCCAACTAGTTGACCCAAGGAACCATCTGCCACCAGTAACGCTAATCAATTCAGCAACAAAAATTCTGAAGAGTTTTAGAGCAGGTACAGTGTAAAATTACAATTTTTGAACACTATGCCATCCTGACAGAAGAAAGTTATGATTGAGTCAGGGGTTTACATGTCTTTTACATAAACAGATACTAATCATTTATTAGATTTTCAAACATGAACAAAGTTTGCCTACAAACTCCTTTTATATCTCATTTTTATAGGATGTGAATTTTTTATAAATCCACTATTAAACTATATTTTCTTATAATATTATTCATGCTAGCAAAAATTTTAAAATGTTAAAGAATGATAGCTATATCATTAAGAACAAAGTTTAGCTATAAAATTATTTGTAACCTTAGGCTACAACCATACCCAATATCTTTTTATTAGAGGTGAATTTTGACAAATCCACCATTAAATTACATTTTCTTCTTATATACTTTTCTTCTTATATGCTCCATGTTTGCAAAATTTCTAGAAAATTGAAGATCAATAATTATGTTATCAATAAACTATTTAAATTACAAGTTTTTGTAATTTAGAATTATGCATAATATATAAACTTATAGATTGTATAGTAAATAATATCTAGTTGACTCAAAATTTTATATGAGTATCAAGAGTGTAAAGAATATATAATTTAACAGTTAGATTTTCAAAATATGTAATAATATTTATTTTATTGAGTAAGGTTATAGCTTTAGGGTACAACCAATTTTATAGCTAAATTTTGTCCTATCAGTGATCAAATATTTAAATTTCATGTTTTTGTAGTCTTAAACTATGTATAAAAAATAGTTTTATAAATTGAATAGTAAATAACATCTGATTTGAACGAAATTTGATATACATATTAAAAGTATAAAGAACATGCAATCTAACAGTCAGATTTTCAAAATATGTAAACATATTAACTTTTTAGTAAAAGATTGTAGTCATTGCCTACAAACTTTGTGCTTCAAACATTCAAACTTTTATTTTGAGAAGAAGCAAACCCTCATCATTGTAACTGAAAGTAAGTTTATAAATTGAATGGTAAATAACATCTGATTTGAATGAAATTTGATATGCATATTAAAAGTATAAAGAACATGCAATCCAACGGTAAGATTTTCAAAATATGTAACCATATTAACCTTTTAGTAAAAGTTTGTAGTCATTGCTTACAAACTTTGTGCTTCAAACATTCAAACTTTTATTGTGAGAAGAAGCAAACCCTCATCATTGTAACTGAAAGTTTGAGTTTGTAAGCTCGCAACAAAAGAACAAATAAGTGGATAAATTAGAGGAAAGAAAAATACAATAAATTCCACAAAGTACAGGAGAACAGGAGAAATGACCATGATTTTGGTTCAAACTATTTAAGGCAATTGCTACAAACCAAAAAATAGGCTAAAATTCATTCCAAGCATGATAAGCAAAGAATAATTTCAATCAAAAAGAAGAGTAACTCAAGTTTAAATCAAGAAAATTGGCTACTGTGAGTGACGTGATCGATCTGATCTTCGTGACTTCGTCTGTTGGCAGTTGGCTTGAGCCTGAGGCAGTGAGGCATTGCTCTAAGGGATTGAGGCATTGCTCGCTCTGTCTTTACTCTTTAGGTTTGCTTGTTTTAGGCCTTTAGTGATTTCTGATTTGATTTGCTCTATATTTGGGTTTGGTTTTTTTTTTTTTTTGGAGAATCCGTGGGTTTGCTACCTCTATAATCTGTTGGGCTTGCCATGGGCTTGGCTCTGTTACAATTTTTTTTCTTCAGATTTTAGTTCAAAATTTATTTTTTTGGGCTTTTTTTTTTTTTTTTTTTTTGAAAGTAGAATACCCCTAAATTAATTAACCAACAACTTAAAAATGGAGTTAAAATAGTAAATTGGAAAAAGAAATTTAGTTATTACTTTTTTTACTATAAAAAATACCCCTACTTAAAACTTAAAAATGGGGTTAAAATAGTAAATTGAAAAAAATAATAAATTCCTACTTTTACGTTGAAATGCTTTCCTGCTTCTAATAAACTCCTACTTTTACGTCGATTTAAATTTCTACTTCTACTCCCTACCTTCTTACAAAATAGGATTACTCTTTTGTTAGTTTTAAAACTTCTCTAATCTACAAAACGCACCCCACATACTATTATTATTATATTTTACTTCATCACAATGTATTTGTTTCTTCTGTCTTTTTTTTTGCAATTTTTTTTTTTTAAATTTCATTACACCCTTAAGGTTTTTTTTTTTTTTTAATAGATTAGAAAAAGTAGAAATCTCAAATTATAATAATCTGCATTTATTATAATTTGGGATTTCTACTTTTTCCAACAAAAAAACAAAAAAAAAAAAAAAAAAAAAAAACCTAAGGGTGTAATGAATTTTTTAATTTTTTAATTATTTTTTTTAAAGGAGGACAAAAGAAACAAATACATCGTGATGAAGTAAAAAAAAAAAAAAATGAATACATGAGGTGAGTTTTATAGATTGGAGGAGTTTTAAGACTAACCCTATTTTGTAGGGAGTTAGTGAGTATAAGTAGGAATTTAAATCAACGTAAAAGTAGGAGTTTATTAGAAGTAGGAAGACATTTTAACGTAGAAATAAGAATTTATTATTTTTGTCAATTTACTATTTTAACCCCATTTTTAAGTTTTAGGTAGGGGTATTTCTGACAGTAAATAAAGCAATAACTAACTTTCTTTTTCTAATTTACTATTTTAACATAATTTTTAAGTTCTTGGTTAATTAATTTAGGGGTATTTTTGACAGAGAAAAAAGAAATAACTAACTTTTTGAATCTTCTTAATATATACTAGTTTCACCACACGCGTAAAGCGCGTGCGATGAGGTTTTTTTTTTTTTTTTGTGGTCATATTTTGTAGGAAAAAAAACTGTTTCTTTTATTTATTTTTTATATATATAATTTTTATTTTGAAAATATAATTTATAAGTGGATAAAGTAATTTGAAAATTAACAGGAAAGTGGTCCTATTTTTTAGGCAATGTTTTGGTGAGAGTTAGAGTTACATTTTTACCATATTATCCTGTAGTTTTATATCTACTTAAACATAAGGGTTTAAGGGCATTTTTGAACTAAAAAAATGAGGAATCCAAACAAGGGAAACCCCTTAAATAATAGTGTGTATATATATATATATATATATATATATATATATTTATATTTATATTTAATTTGTGGGTGTTTCTAATTTTGTGATTGAGGGTGTTCCTAATATAGAGCAAATATCTAGACAAGTTTGTGTTCACGATTTGCCAATTATTCTAAATATTTAGAACCTAACAATTTTACAATTCAGCTTATTTTTGCTACTATTCATGAGTTCCACTGCACTTTTTGGTACTTTTCATGAACCCCACTGTACTATTCCAACTAACTATTACATTTATTTACAGTACTTTAAGCAATAAGTTTTTAGTTTCAACAAAATAAGCGATATCCAAATACACCCTTAATGATCCCAAATGCAGATCTTAAGATGAAATGCCTGTCTTTTACAACCTAAATGCCGTTGAAAAGCGTGAAGTTTTAATTGTTATTTTGCAAATTGTGCGCAATCTTGAATAGGCATCACTTGTAAAAGCATGGCAACAAAGCATCGCTCGGAGTAGATTATTTTTCAAACTCTTGGAGGAATGCTTAGTTCTTTTTGAGGTTGCTACTTTGTTCAAAACTTTACTTCCTCTTTGATGATGTGATTTGAGTTTTTTTGTCAGTTAATTTTACTTCTTGTTTTGGTGATCGCATAGCAACATTGATACTCTTATCATTTCCATCATCGTTGATTTTTAATTTTTTATTTAAGTCTATATTTTATTTGTTTTGTTAGTGTATAGCTTAGACTAGTTTAGCCCATTGGGCTTAGCCCAGTATACTGTACTTGTAGTTTACTCCTTTTACTTGTACTGCACACATATCTAGCCTATATAAGGCTCTCTATTGTACATTATAATACATATATCAATATACAGACTATTCTGTCTTTCTCACACTTTATATTCTTAACATGGTATCAAAGCAATTCCTCTGACTTTCTGGTTCCTGTGGACATCTCCGGCGTTCTTCCGCTGCCCTCGCCTTCATCCAGTAGCCACTGTCAGAAGCGAGTCACCGCCGTCACACCCACAGTCCCAACAACTCTCGAATCTCATTGTTCTGCTCATCCAACTGTCAAAGCAAAGGCATTGAGTGACAGAACAGGCAATCCCGAGCAAAACCCAACCAAGAACGGCTAGAAAACACTTCACACACGCCTCCACGCGCCGCCTGAAGTTTCTGCCTCACGAGCACGTGCTCCATGCGCCGCCATGTGCCGCCACTATCCCTCACGCGCCCCACGCGCCAGGCCAGACATCCTTCACGCGCTCACACGCGCCACACGTGCCAGCTTCGTTTCACGAACTGCCACATCAACCCTACTGTGACGTCACGCTGCCACATCAGCACACATCATTCGTTGACTTGACCAGCCCTGATCGTTAACTTTGACTTGACCGTTGATTTTAACCGTTGACCGTTGATTAAGTCAAAAATTTTCAACAGGACCTGTCTTGCTCAATTTTTCGCGTAGATTCTGATTTTGGGCTCCGTTTCTGTATTTGAGGTATCTAAATCTCACTTTTTGGTCATTTTCTTCATTATGGCTCAACAAAGTGAACGAGATATCATACGTCCTATCACCATCATGTTGGATGGTCCTACTAGCTATCATGCATGGTCTTAGAATATGACCGTCTTTCTCAAGGGTCGTAAACTGTGGAGATATGTGACTGATTCAATTCCTAAGCCAATACTAGACCCTAAGTCCAAAGCCACAGCTGCTGAAGAGTCTTCCAAGACTGCTGTTGCAACAGATGATTATGAAGAATGTCTAGAGGAATGGGAGAGTATTCAGAGTAAGATCTTATCTTGGTTTATCAATACCTCTATTCCCTCCATTCATAATCTTCTTCCTCGTCTTGAAACTACTGAGCCTGCTTGGAAATTTTTGGCCGATCGTTGTAATTGCACTAATGATTCAAGCTTGGAGTTTCACATTGAATCAAAGCTTTATCAAATGCGCTAAGAGACAGGTCAGTCTATTTCTGATTTTTGTTCTCAGACTTCTACTATGTGGGAACAACTCTCTGCTGCAGATCCTCCACTGGTGTGTTCTAAGGACATTGAGCTCTTTGTCAAATATCGGGATCGCCGTAGATTTATGCATTTCATGATGGGTTTACGTGAGGATTTTGAGCCTACTAAGGCTTCTCTACTTAGCCGGTCTCCTACTCCTTCTTTTGATGCTGCAGTAAAGGAGCTCATTTCTGAGGAGAATCGTCGGGCTACTTATCACATGACATCATCTGATCATGCATTGGCTACACCCTCACCACAACCTCCCATTGTTGCATTCACTGCTCCTCCGCGAATAAACTCCGGGCGTCCCACCTCTCAGTCTTCCAAAGGTACTCACTGCAAGTTTTGTCGTGCCAAAGGCCATGACATCTCTGTTTGTCGTAAGCTACAGAAATTTATGCAAGAGCAGAATAAAGCTTCTCTTCCTCAGGCAGCTGCTATATGTCCTTCAGATCGATCGATTCCTACAGGTCCATCTTTGGCTTTCTCACTTACTACGGCTGATATTAAGGCAGTTGTTCAACAGGTTTTATCCCGCACTTCCACTGCCCTTTCTGTCACCTCAGGTAAACAACCTTGGTTTTTTGATACTGCATGTTGTAACCATATGACTCCTGATGAATCCCAATTTTCTGATAAGGCACCCTTAGAACATCCAATCACCATTTACACTGCTGATGGAACTCCTATGCCTGTTAGTCATAAAGGAACAATCTCTTCTCCTTATTTATCCCTTAATGACACTTTTCATATTTCAAAGTTATTCCTCAATTTGCTTTCTGTTGGTCAACTTTGCGAATTAGGCGTAGATCTTCTATTTACTAATCATGGTGTAAATGTGCAGGATCCCCAGACGGGTTAAGTGCTTCGGACAGGTGGGACGCATGTTTGAGGTTCATGACTTGAAGATTCCTTCACAAGTTGTTTCTGCAGCTGCTACCACTGCCACCTCCTCATCTGATCTATGGCATGCTCGTCTTGGTCATCCATCCGTATCTCGTCTTCAATTATTAGCTTCTCAAGGTTATTTAGGTTCAGTTCAGTTTCAAAAATTTGATTGTACTTCCTGTCATTTTGGCAAACAAACAAAATTGTCCTTTAATAAAAGTGACTCCTTTTCTTCTGCCCCTTTTGATCTTATACATTCTGATATTTGAGGTCCTGCACCTGTTCCCACTGAGGGGGGATCTAAATATTTTGTCATATTTGTGGATGATTTTTCTCGGTATAATTGGATTTATCTGCTTCACCATAGGTCTGAACTTGTGTCTATTTACCAAACTTTTCATAAAATGATTGAAACACAGTTCAATCGCACTGTTAAAGCCTTTCGATCAAATAATGCTCAAGAATATAATGATAAATCTTTCCTATCCTTTTTAGACAGACATGGTACTCTTCCTCAGCGGTCTTGTCCTTACACCTCTTAACAAAATGGTCGTGCAGAACGAAAACATCGTCACATTCTTGATGTTGTCCGCACCCTTCTCATTTCTGCCTCTCTTCCTGAGCGCTTTTGGGGTGAGGCTGCACTCACTACTGTGCACACTATTAATCGTATTCCTTCACCAACTACACACAACAAATCACCATTTGAGCTTCTCTATTGTCAAACTCCTGACTACTCCTCTCTTCGGGTTTTTGGTTGTGCTTGCTTTGTCTCTCTTCCTCCTCATGAACAAACAAAGCTCCAACCTCGTACTCGTCTCTGTTGTTTCCTTGGTTATGGTGTGTCTTAAAAAGGGTTTCGCTGCTATGATCCCATTTCTCATCGCCTTCGTGTCTCCCGTCATGTTGAGTTTTGGGAACATCGTCCTTTCACGAGTCTTCAGCAGTTTCCTACATCTTCTTCCTCAGAGTCTCTCATTTTTACTGATCTTTTCCTCCCTCTCTATCTTGAACTTGTGGAGGATTCTTCAACATCGACTGTCTCTCCAGACGACTCATCTCCGGTTCTGTCTTCGGCATATGACCCGCCTGTCTTGGATCCTGTGGCACCATCCTCTCCTGAGTCTCCTATTGGTCCTGAACTTCTTCGTTCCACTCGGGTAAGCATTCCTCTCCCTTATCTCACTGATTATCATTGCTCTTTTGCTCTTGCCACTCTCTATGAACCTCACACCTATCGTGAGGCTCATACTGACCCTCTTTGGCAGCAAGCTATGAATGAAGAACTAGATGCCCTTTATAAGAATCACACTTGGGATATGGTTGATTTGCCTCCTGGCCAGTTTGTAGTAAGTTGTAGGTGGGTTTACAAGATCAAGACCAAGGCTGATGGATCTGTTGAACGATACAAAGCTCGCCTAGTTGCCAAGGGCTTTACTCAGGAGTATGGTATTGACTATGAGGAAACATTTGCTCCTGTTGCTCGTCTTACATCTGTTAGATGTCTCATTGCTGTGGCTGCTGTTCGCCGTTGGCCTCTTTATCAAATAGATGTGAAGAATGATTTCCTCAATGGAGACCTCCATGAAGAAGTGTACATGCAACCACCCCCTAGCTATCCACACTCAGGCAATCAAATTTGCCGCCTTCGCCGTGCTCTTTATGGCCTCAAGCAGGCTCCTCGAGCTTGGTTTGAAAAGTTTAGCTCAGTTGTTGCTCAGCAAGGTTTCACTTCGAGTCCTCATGACACTGCTCTCTTTGTTCGAAGATCCTCTGCTGGTATCACTCTTATTCTTCTTTATGCTGATGATATGATTATTACTAGAGATGATTCTGCAGATATCCGCTCTCTTCAGAACTTCCTTAGTCAGCATTTTGAGATGAAAGATCTGGGCACTCTCAGCTATTTTCTTGGGCTTGAGGTTACCTCAACCTCTGATGGATACTATCTTTCCCAAGCTAAATATGCTTCTGATCTTCTCTCCAAAGCCAGTGTCACTGATAACAAGACTGTTTCCACTCCCTTGGAATACAATGCAAAGCTCACACCCTTGGACGGTGAACCTATATCCGATGCTACTCGCTATCGTCAGTTGGTTGGCAGTTTGATCTATCTCACTGTTACTCGTCCGGATATTTCACATGCCGTGGGTATGGTTAGTAAGTTCATGGATGCACCTCGTTCTGTCCACTATGCTGCTGTTCTTCGGATTCTCCGATATGTCAAAGGTACACTTTATCATGGCCTGCATTACTCCTTTCGATCTTCTCTCGAGTTTCATGCTTATTCAGATGCTGACTGGGCAGGTGACCCGACTGATCGATGCTCTATCACAGGTTTCTGTTTCCTGTTAGGTACTTCTCTGGTCTTGTGGCGCAGCAAGAAGCAGGATGTGTTTCTTGTTCCAGTACTGAGGCTGAGTATCATGCCCTTGCCGACACCACTTGTGAGCTTGTTTGGCTTCGCTGGCTCTTGGCTGACATGGATGCTCCACAGCCCACTGCCACTCCTTTTTATTGTGACAATCATAGTGCTATCTACATTGCTCATAATGATGTCTTCCATGAACGCACTAAGCATATTGAGATCGACTGCCACATCACTCGCCAGCATCTTAAGAAAGGAAATCTCAAGTTATTCTCCATCTCCTCTGCTGACCAGCCTGCTGATATCTTTACCAAGACTCACCCACCTGGTCGTCTTCAAGATCTTATATCCAAACTCCAGTTGGCTTCCTCCTTACCACCTCGAGTTTGAGGGGGGATGTTAGTGTATAGCTTAGACTAGTTTAGCCCATTGGGCTTAGCCCAGTATACTGTACTTGTAGTTTACTCCTTTTACTTGTACTGCACACATATCTAGCCTATATAAGGCTCTCTATTGTACATTATAATACATACATCAATATACAGACTATTCCGTCTTTCTCACTCTTTATATTCTTAACATGTTTTAAGACTTTAAAGTTAAATTAGAAGTATGAATATTGTCTGATTTCATTAAGGCAAAACATTGAAGATAATAGATTTACTTCCAACAAATTGTAGTGGTCGACTACTAACAGCAATTGACTGTGTGGACATTTATATATATATCCTCCTGGCTTGTGTGTGGCTACTTTTTCCAATTTTAAAAACTTAGGGTAGATGTTTTTCATTAAGCTTAAACTTTGGGTCTCAAAGAAGTCCACATAGTACAGGTATTTTGAATCCCTTTTTGGTAAAATCGTAACTGTTTCTACCCTGTGGTAAATGCTTTTGGAAATTATGTACTTTATTGTCTCTTTCATGAACACAATATTTTTGAAGTTGAAAACATTCGTGGCATAGAACATATTCATTGTATCCTCAATACGCCTTGAAACTCTAATGCAACCTCAGGGAACACCTGAAAATGGTTATTTATGGCAGAGAGTGAATTCCCAATTAAGCTCCCCTAGCCGGCCATATTCCTTGAGAGAAGCTCTGGCTCAAGCAGAGTCTTCTAGGATTGGAGCTTCTGCACAAGCACTTCGAGAATATTTGCACCTGATATTGAGACAAAAATTGGTACAGTTTTTGGATAGAAAAATCGATTGCTTGTTTGATTGCTGCAACAGCACCATTTACTCCAAGAAATGACTATTATTTTTGTTTTACATTTATTGTAGCTATTTTAGGCCATTGATAATTTCACATTCACTCCCGGAGCATTGGGAAGAAAACTTGAGTGCTTCTGTCAATCTCCAGGTTTTGGAAATAACAGAGAAATTTTCCATGATGGCTGCCTCCCATAGCATCTCTACTGACTATGGAAAACTTGATTGTATCACAGTCATATTAATGAGCTTCTTTTCCCAAAATCAACCTGTGTCTTTCTGGAAAGCTTTGTTTTCTGTCTTCAACAATGTCTTTGATCTTCATGGAGGAACTCTAATGGCAAGGGAGAATGATCGTTTCTTAAAGCAAGTGACTTTCCATCTACTTCGACTTGCAGTTTTCCGAAATGAAAGCGTCAGGGAAAGGGCTGTTATTGGGCTCCAGATACTTGTGAAGGTATGCCCTTTGAAGTTCATAGATTGCTGCTTTTGTTCTTAACATACACTATTTTATTTGTATGTTTTGCAGAGTTCCTTCTATTGCTTCATGCAGACAGCAAGGTTAAGGGTCATGCTGATTATCACATTATCGGAGCTGTTGTCTAATGTCCAAGTGACTCAGATGAAGACTATCAGAATGCTAGAGGAAAGTGGTGAAGCACGACGGCTTAGAAAATCTTTGGAGGAAATGTCAGATGAAGCTAAAATCCCCAACCTATTGAGGGAGTGTGGAATTTCTGATAGTGCTCTGGTAACAATTCCGGAAAGATCGGAAGAGAACAGGTGGTCCTAGTCAGAGGTGAAATATCTCTCTGATAGTCTTCTTCTTGCCTTTGATGGAAGCTTGGAGCATGCACTATTGGTAAGTTTTTAGCAATATTTGCATCAGCTTTGAGTTTGAGAAACAGTCAGAATAATTACTCAATTGATAAACACTACGCTCTGACCCTATTAGGATGGGAATGTTGCACTAATCAGAGTTAAGGGTTGATACCTCACATCCCAAGACAAGACTGATATCTTTTTTAAACTTCTGTTTTACATTCTTGCTTTCATTGTAACTGGCACATCTTGTGTGGACGTTTAACATTGCTTCTAATTCATGGCGGGAGTTAAGTCTTATAGAGCTGTTTATTTCCATATATTACTTTACCTGGGTTTGTAATTTTATCAGTAGGTTATAGACTTATAGTATAAGTATTTTTGCTTTGGCAGAGTTATGTCCTCTTCCATCAAAGTAAAGTAACCTACAGACAAATGTAAAGTTGGACACTTAAAAGGACACATTTCCTAGAAGTACTAGTAACTTTGACAATTTACATGTACTTGAAACAAACTTAAATATTCGTAAAATACATTTCTATAAACTAATAGGCAGCCCCTTCCCTCGCCACTCCTTACCCCGCACTTCCCACCTTAAAGTAGGCCTGTGCCAGGTATGCTGAAATGGCGAGGGATCAATTTAAAGAGGTGACTTGATTCTCTACTCCCTATTGGCATAGGGATGGGATTTTATTTGGGCAAGTGGCAGATATAGATTTTGGGAATAGGGTTAAGGTCAAGGCAGCGTCTTTGCAGTGCCAACCCAATAGCGTTTAGTCAAATTTATGTGGATGTTTGATAGAGTGCTTTTGAAACACGAGGTAAGTTATTATTAAAAATACAATTATATTTGCCTACTGCCATGGAGTGGATGCTGTGGGATATTGGGTTGATAAGAAAGAGAAGAGCTTCATACACACAGAAACATATCTTTGTTACCATTACTCTTAAGGAAGTTTGTGCGTATTTGACAAATGGGATTGAAGGAATTTTTCCAATTTTGAATGTGGTCATTACTTGCCTACTTTCTTGTCCTGATGAGTAAATGTTATTGAACTAGCAAAAATAATACTATCATTTTCTCCCTTCTCTCACAGGGATCTGTGATGACTATGGATAGATATGCAGCTGCTGAAAGTTTCTACAAACTTGCAATGGCATTTGTGCCCGTCCCAGATCTTCACATAATGTGGTTGCTACATTTATGTGATGCACGTTAGGAAATGCAGTCTTGGGCTGAAGCTGCCCAGTGTCCTGTGGCTGTTGCTAGTGTTGTGATGCTGATGCAGGTAGTAAACTGTTATTGGGGCTTGTGGTTCAACTACCCTCAGTCCTTATATGGAAAGTTGACCTTAGAAAATCCGCCTAACTATTTCCCCATTTTCTCACCTTGTACAGTGCAGAGCTGTAAAATTGACTTCATGATTTGCTTACTGTTGCTTAAAAATTAACTGCCTTCTGCTCATATGTCTAATTAAATTTACTGCAGGCCCTTGTGGCTAGAAATGATGGTGTTTAGAGCAAGGATCATGTAATTGCTCTTTGTAAAATTTGCCCAATGGTGAGCAATGAGATCACATCAGAGGCTTCTACTGCTGAGATAGAGGGATATGGTGCTTCAATGCTCACAATTGACTCTGCAGTGAAGTACCTTCAACTTTCTAATAAGCTTTTCTCTCAAGCTGAGCTCTATCATTTCTGTGCCAGCATTCTTGAGCTTGTAATTCCAGTTTATAAAAGGAGAAAGGCATATGGGCAGCTGGCTAAATCTCACACATTACTCACTAGTATCTATGAATCAATTCTTGAGCAGGAATCAAGCCCAATTCCATTCATTGATGCCACATACTATCGGGTGGGATTATATGGTGATAGATTTGGGAAGCTTGATAGAAAGGAGTATGTATACCGGGAGCCCCGTGATGTTCGGCTAGGTGACATAATGGAGAAACTTTGTCATATATACGAGTCTAGGATGGACGGCAATCACACTTTACACATTATTCCAGATTCAAGACAAGTGAAGGCAGATGAATTACAGCCTGGAGTCTGCTACCTGCAGATAACTGCTGTTGATGCAGTAATGGAGGATGAAGATTTGGAAAGTAGAAGGGAAAGGATCTTTTCACTTTCCACTGGAAGTGTCCGTGCACGTGTGTTTGACCGCTTTTTGTTTGATACCCCATTTACAAAAAATGGCAAGACCCAGGGTGGATTGGAAGACCAATGGAAGAGGCGAAGTGTGCTTCAGACTGAGGGCTCCTTCCCTGCCCTTGTGAATAGGCTCTTGGTAATTAAATCTGAATCTCTTGAGTTCTCCCCAGTAGAAAATGCAATTGGAATGATTGAAACTCGGACAGCTGCACTACGAAATGAGCTTGAAGAGCCTCGCAGTTCAACTCCCTCGTCTCCAGAGTCTACAGAGAATTCTTCAAGGCAGTGTTGCTGTTCAAGTAAGTTGTTAAGTTCGGATTTTAATTTCTGTTTTCTGTATTGTCAGTTTTAACAATATATATTGCTGACTTCCAGATTCTGAGTAATTAGAATTACCTTATGCCCATTCTTTTTGAAAATGCGTTGTAATCAAACTTATGGCATTGCTTATTATTTTCTAATTGATCTTGGCCAATTACATGTGCAGGTGAACAGTGGAGTCCTAAGTGTGTGTACGGCCTTCCTGTCTGGTAAGCCTGCCACGAGGTTGCGTTCACAGGAATTGTAGCAACTCATAGCTGCACTCCTTGAATTCATGGCTGTTTGCAAGCGGGCCATTCGGGTACACTTCAGATTGATTGGAGAAGAAGACCAAGAATTCCACACACAGCTTGTGAATGGATTTCAGTCCCTCCCTGCAGAGTTATCTCATTACATCCCTGCCATTCTCACAGAGCTTTGACAGTGTTTGGTAGACTGTAATATAGAGGAATTCCACACACAGCTTGTGCAATTTTATCTCGCACGCATTGCATTTTCCTTCGTTATTTTTATCGTACTGAGTAAACCTTCCTCTTGAATCTATTTTTGATTATACTGCGTCACTTGATGATGCATCACTCGGCTGTGGCAGCAAAGCATCTCTCGGAAAGACTTTGATTATTTTTCAAAATCTTGAGGTTGCTTCTTTGTTCAAAACTTCACGTCCTCTTTGATCATGGGATTTGAGTTTGTGGGTAAGTTAATACGCTTCTTGTTCAGGAAATCACTTGGCTATGTTGATACTAAGGATATGTTTGGTAGACTGTAATAGGCGCTGTAATGTAATAGTTATTCTTTAGTTTGGTTATGTTTTTATTATAAGAAATAGTTATTAATAACTATTTTTCAAAATAAGGAACAACCATTCCTCTTTAAAAAGTTGTATTAGCTATTCTTAAGTAAGTGCAATAATTTCAAAACTTAATATATTTCCAAATAAACGAACTTTCCATATACATCTAACAATTATAAAAATAAAAAATCATAAAAAGTAATACACAACTCTCTTAAATTTAAAAATAAAAATTTTTAAAGGGATATAATTGTATGAGTAAGATATTTTCTAAAATAAATATTAAGTTTCATTCTAGAGTTATAACTTACAACTAAACTAATGCATAAGTTTAGTTATTACATTATAACACACTTTATTATTAATAATAAAGTGTAAAGTGGTGGGCTGTGCTAGCGGTATTGGACTACTTCCTACGGCACTAGGCTCAAGTTTTCTAGATAAGGGAGTTGAGACCGGTCCAGCTACAACTCAAGTTGGTCCGGCTTGTGCGCAAACTAGGCCAAGTTTGCCAGGAACATGCTTGCGGCAAGCAGAGCTGTTTCAGACAAGTTGTGATAGGTAGCATAATAATAATAAAATAAATAAAATATATGGCCACTCAGTGGGAAATGACCGAACAACCCCAAAACACAACTACAACAATGATAATCACTTTTACAGAAGGAAAAGAATAGAACAAAAAATGAACAAGTATTTAATATGTATGGGTTAATCAGAATGTTAGGAAATCAACTAAAATTTGGTCCGCAGGAGCAAAGCCAGAGAGGGAAGAACGTTCATTCTCAACACAATTAATCTCTCTAGAAAAGTCCTGCCGTGGAGATTAACTGCCCTAAGAGGAACGGACCTGAGTGGTTTACGCACAGGGGCCCCTTGTGATTTTCACAGAGAGCAGGGTTTCGTGAGGGAGAGAGGGAATCAATCTACCAGTGCATGCCTGCCGCTCTAATTCTCACTTTTCGTTCTTTTTGGTTGTTTTCTTTCTTTCCTTCCCACTCGTTTCTTTTTCTATTTCTTGGTTTTTCTCCCCATATTCCTATTTCTTAGTTAAGGTTCTCGTTGCTGCTCCATTTTTTGTTCACGACAAAACCCTCTTTTTATAGTGCCTGCTGTGACTGGGTTTTACTATTTTAGCCCTTAACCTCCTTCGTCTGGTCTAGGTGTACTGGCCAACCATTACTATTCCGTCTGTGTGCCACTCCCCCATCACCAAACAAAGAAGGGTATTTTGTTTGCTTGTCTGCCATGACACCCTTTCCTGCTACAGTCTAGTTTCTTTCTCTTTCCCTATCCCTCATCGCATGCACCTAATGGTTTTAACTCAGCTTGCTTCTTTTGGGTAGTAAGTCATCCTAGTAGGACACTTCCCTGAAAGAGCTTGAGCCAGAACCTCAAAATAGATTTTTCCCCTCTCTCCACCACCAAACCATGCCCTCTGAATCTCTAACCCCCGATCTCACTATGCTCTGTATTGGTTGGGTATAGGCTGGTGGTGCCTGGGCCTTGCGCGTGCCTTCCTTCCACATGTGTCCAAAATCTACCTGTTACCCATTCGTCTACTGTGGTCTGGAGGCTTGCCTGCCATCCGTTTTCTTTGACCTTTTATGTTGGCTGCTTTTTCATTCCTCGCTCTTCTCAGGAGCTGGGCCTTATTTGATGATGGACCTTATATTTCCTTGGCCCACTTCTTGATTTCCCTCATTTCCTGCCATATTGTTCTGTTATTCCTGTTGGGCCTCTTTTAGGCCAGCCGTTTACTCTTTCCCCCAGTGCCTTGGTATAGCCACTGGTTTTTTCCTACTCATGGGCTCCTGTGTCCCCTTTTGTCTTTCTTTTGGGCATCCTTGGCCCATTTGCTTTTTTTGGGCTTCCTTGGCCCTTTTGTTAACTCTACATTCCTATGGGCTTTTACTAACTTCATTGGACTTCCCCGACCCAGTTACCTTATTCTTATCCTTGGGGTTCATGGGCCTGCTATAAACCCTTTACTTTCTTAGTTTGCATTACTTTGGGCCTGCGGCGGCCCTTTCTCACTTTTCTACATCATATACTGCCCATAGGTATGCTATTTCTCTCTTTCCGGGCTTCTTTAAGCCCATTTGCTTTCTTTGGGCTTCCTTGGCCCTTTTGTTAACTCTACATTCCTATGGGCTTTTACTAACTTCATTGGACTTCCCCGACCCAGTTACCTTATTCTTATCCTTGGGGTTCATGGGCCTGCTATAAACCCTTTACTTTCTTAGTTTGCATTACTTTGGGCCTGCGGCGGCCCTTTCTCACTTTTCTACATCATATACTGCCCATAGGTATGCTATTTCTCTCTTTCCGGGCTTCTTTAAGCCCATTTGCTTTCTTTGGGCTTCCTTGGCCCTTTTGTTAACTCTACATTCCTATGGGCTTTTACTAACTTCATTGGACTTCCCCGACCCAGTTACCTTATTCTTATCCTTGGGGTTCATGGGCCTGCTATAAACCCTTTACTTTCTTAGTTTGCATTACTTTGGGCCTGCGGCGGCCCTTTCTCACTTTTCTACATCATATACTGCCCATAGGTATGCTATTTCTCTCTTTCCGGGCTTCTTTAAGCCCATTTGCTTCTTCGAGGCCCATTTGTTTATTTCATGGGCCTATGATCCATGATTCCTGCCGCTTGGGCCTAATGGTTTTTGCTATCTGTTTGCCAATTCTTTGTCGCCCTTGTTATCAGACTAGGTAGGAGAAGACCCATCAAATTTCATTACCCATTGTTCTTTGACCTCTTCTGCCACGGCTACTTCCTCTAGAACTTCATCATCTAGCGGGAATTCTTCCTCTCCTAGAAACTGTGCCAATAGATCTACTATAGCTTGACTTTTCACCGCCCTAAGTGTCCCCATTCTTAAGTCGTACTGTGACAATTGTAACAACCATTGGGATATTCTGCCAGAGAGGATCAGTTGCTGTAACAAAGCTTTGATAGCATGGGATTTAGTCATCAGCCATACTTCATAGGCCAAGGAATAATAACGCAACCTCTGCGAAGCATATACAATGGCCAAGCATGCTCTTTCTGCCCTTGGATAATGAGTTTCTGTGTCTATTAAGGCGCGACTGGTGTAGTACACTGGCTGCTTGACGCCACCTCCATTCTCCTGGGCGATTAGTGCACTAATGGCATACGAGTTGGTGGCCAAGTAAAGTAGCAGTGGTTTTTTGTGGATAGGGGCCTGCACCGTGGGAAGGTTCATCATTATCTGTTGTAACCTCTTGAAGGTCGTTTGCTGCGCTTCCCCCCACTCAAAACTTTGCCCCTTCTTGAGCAACTTTGTGAAAGCAAAAGTGATTGATGCCAACCCATGAATGAATCTCCGGATGTATGAGATTTTTCCTAAGAAGCTTTTTAACTCTTTTACCGTGGCTAGAGGTCTTATAGTTGCTATGGCCGTGGCTTTGGCCGGGTCCACATCTATCCCCCTGCTGTGAACTAGGAAACCCAAGAATTTCCCAGAGGACACCCTAAATGCGCATTTGAGGGGGTTCATCCTTAGCTTAAAGGCTTTGCATCTTTCGAATACTCTTTTCAATACATGGAAATGTTCTTCTCTACTCTTCGATTTAACCACTATGTCATCCACATAGTCTTCTAGTTCCTGGTGCATCATGTCATGAAATATGGTCGTCATTGCTTGTTGATAAGTTGTGCCCGCATTTTTTAACCCAAAGGGCATCACAGTGTAGTAGAAATTACCTATAGGTGTTCTGAAATCAATTTTCTCTGCATCCTTTGGTGCCATCCTGATCTGATTATATCCGCTGAACCCATCCATGAACGAAAACATGGCGCTTCCTACCGCAAAATCTATTAGTAAATCCATGTTTGGCAATGGGAACTCGTCCTTTGGATAGGCTTTGTTGAGATTTATGAAATCTACACAACATCTTATTTGGCCGTTCTTCTTCTTTACTGGTATTATGTTAGATAACCGGTGAGAATGTTGAATAGGCTTGATGAATCCTGCGGCTAGCAATTTCTGTACTTCTTCGACTATCTGCCCTTCTATTTTTGTATGGAATATCCTAACGGGCTGGGCCACCGGCTTGGCCTCTAGGTCTACATTCAATGTATGCGCAACTAGCCCAAGGTCTAATCCGGGCATTTCACTGTAGTTCCACGCGAAAACATCTTTGAACTCTTTCAACAGTAGTATCAGTTTTGACTTCTCCTTTTCTGTCAAACTTGCGCTAATGGAGATAGGCCTTGATTCTTGTGAACTAGACCCTAGGTCAACTTCTCCCAATTCTTCTTTTGCCACAGCTTGTGCGTCTTTTTCTGCCACAACTTCCTCATCCTTTTCTTCTTCCTTTTCCAAATTTTTCTGAGTGATACGACATGCCAAACTCTCGTGCTGCCATTCTTGGGTGGGGCCCTCTTGCATCTCACTCATGGGCCCTACGTGCTTTCATAACTTATACACAATCCTGCCATCAAGGCCTCAGACCCTGATGCATCGGGGTGTGTTATCTGATTTTGTGGCAGGCATTTCTTTTCTTTTCTTTTTTCGTGCCAGTAACTTCCTTAGAGCGGCTTCTAGGTCACTTTGGACATCTTCCCACTTAAGCACAAAGGTACCACGTGGCTTTGAAACTGAGCTTTCCTCAAATGGAGCCCATTGGTCGTAAAACATGGTTTCCACTAGGTGAGCTTCTGCTTACTCAAATGGCGAGGAGTTTGCAGCTATATGTATCATCCTGCCATTCAATCTTCCTTTCATACACTAGTGGTAAGAGGACTGAACTAATCGGTGCTTGTGCAACTAGGGCCTTCTCAAAAGCATATGATAGGATACTTCCGTTCTGACCACATGGAAACGAGCTAAAGAAGCTATAGGGCCCACTTTTAATCATAGCTGGATGTGGCCTGTGGTGTACTCACCCCTTCCACCGAACCCTATTACTTCCATTGGGCATCCTTGGATCTTTCTTTCTAAAATTTCTGCCGCTTGCAAGGTGCTCAATGGAATGAGGTTTACGGAAGCACCTGTATCTACCAAGGCCCTCTTGATGGGAATTTGGTTTATGGATGCTGCCAAATAAAGAGGTCTCTCGTGATCTGCGTGTCCACCTCCATATCCTCATTGCTAAATATGATCTCGGTTGATTCTTGTAAGAGGGCTCTGTCATTTGGGATTTCTGCTGATAAGCACTCTACTCCTGCCTCGGAGGTGATACTCACCAAAGCCTCTGTTTCTTTCCTTTACCGTGAGTCCCAACTAGTCAAACAAATTTTTGAATTTGGCACTTTACTGTAGAGTGGTAATTGCTGCGGAAGCAAGGCCAGGTTCTCCTCCTCGTCCTCCCCTGGGTCTGCGTATATTACCATTGCTGCTACACCCTTTCCCTTGTGATTCAGGAGTGGGTTTCTTTGGACCTCCTACTGGGTTAACTCCAGTGTCCCTTCTTTAATCCTACAGTGCACCAATCTGCGGAGCGCCCAGCATTCTGGGGTGGGATGTTGTACATAGTTGTACAAGCGACAAAAGCAAGGGTCTCTTCTTTCTTCCTTTGTGGGATCTCTGGAAACCTGGTTGTGTTTAAAGATTCCGTCTGCTATCCATTTGTCTAACAGCACATCAAATTCCTTAGGAGTACACGGTATGGGTGAAGGCGTATCATATTCCCTCCCTTCAGTTTTCCTTCTCTGTTCTCCAGTGGACACCGCCATAGCCTACGGGGTGTTTCTTTTGTTTAAACTTAGTTTTACGGACTGGGCAGTTTTCCTGGCTTTATGCAACAGCTGTGCAAATTGGGAAATTTCTAGATTTTCCAGGATTGCTCTGAATTCCCAAATCATGTTAGTCATACACATTTCTACTAAGGTTCTTTCTTCACAATGGTCATAGCAGTCAAATGCTATGTCCCTAAACCTCTTGACGTATTCCATCAAATCTTCGCCATTCCTTTGCTTAGTCGCTTGTAGAGTTGTAAGCGTTACTGTTTCCTCTCCGTGGAAATACTTAGTGCAAAATACATCCACCATGTCATCCCAAGTTAGGATCGATCCTGGTTTTAGGCCAATGTACCAAGTGTATGCTCGGTCACACAGTGACTTTGAAAATTCTCGAAGACATAAGTCTTCATCTGCGGCGTAAGGGCCAAGGGTATCAATAAACTTGCTCACGTGCTCAACTGCACTTCCCTTCCTGCCATCGTATTGTGCAAAGGCCTTTGGCTTAAACCTCTTGGGGTATGGTTTGCTGAGTACCTTTGGTAGGTAAGGAGGCCTTCGTGCGTAAAACCTCTCCTTAGGTGTTTTGGCTCTCTCTTGTTCCAAGAGAGCCGCTACTTCAACCATAGTAATGAAACGCTATTCTGTATTCCGTGGGATACCTCCTGCTAGTGTCTCTTCTCTGTCCGCCACATGCTCTGGGTCATGCTGGTTTCCTTTCTCTTTTGTCTTGTCTGCTTTTAGTTGACGGATTTCTTCCATCATTTGTTGTTGCGAGTGCTGCAGTGACTGCATTACTTAAATGAAAGTATTGACATTGTCCATGGGAATTCTTGGCTGTGGCTGAGGATCAGCCCCTGTTCTGTTAGCACCCTCCGTTTGGTTAGGCTGTTGTTGGTGAGGCGTTGTTGGCCTGGATTCTGCTTGTGAGGGCATGACATCCATATTTCATGTCGTTCTGGACTTTGGTGGCATTGTTTGCGAGGGATTTTTTTTTTTCACCCCTATCTGTTTCCCAACTTCCCAGTGGAGTCGCCAATTGTAAAGTGGTGGGTTGTGCTAGCGGTATTGGACTGCTTCCTGTGGCACTAGGCAGAAGTTTTATGGATAAAGGAGTTGGGACCGGTCCAGTTGCAACTCAAGTTGGTCCAACTTGTACGCAAACTAGGCTAGGTTTGCTAGGAACATGTTTACGGTAGATAGAGTTGTTTCAGACAAGTTGTGGCAAACAAACATAATAATAATAAAATAAATAAAATATCTAGTCACTCAGTGGGAAATGACCGAACAACCCCACAACACAACTACAACAATGATAATCACTTTTACAGAAGGAAAAGAACAGAACAAAAAATGAACAAGTATTTAATATGTATGGGTTAATCAGAATGTTAGGAAATCAACTAAAATTTGGTCCACAGGAGCAAAGCCAAAAAGGGAAGAACGTTCCTTCTCAACGCAATTAATCACTCAGGAAAAGTCCTGTCGTAGAGTTTAACTGCCCTGAGAGGAACAGACCTGAGTGGTTTATGCATAGGGGCCCTTTGTGATTTTCATAGAGAGTAGGACTTCTTGAGATGGAATCAATCTAACGATGCATGCCTGCCGTTCTAATTCTCACTTTTCGTTCTTTCTAGTTTTTTTTCTTTCTTTCCTTCCTACTCGTTTCTTTTTCTATTCCTTGGTTTTTCTCCCCAAATTCCTATTTCTTAGTTAAGGTTCCCGTTGTTGCTCCATTTTTTGTTCACGACAAGACCCTCTTTTTATAGTGCCTGTCGTGACTGGGATTTACTGTTTTAGTCCTTAACCTCCTTTGTCTGGTTTGGGTGTACTGGCCAACCATCACTGTTCTGTCTGTGTGCCACCCCCCATCACTAGACAAAGAAGGGTATTTTGTTTGCTTGTCTACCGTGGCACCCTTTCCTGCTACGGCCTAGTTTCTTTCTCTCTCCCTATCCCTTATGGCATGCACCTAATGGTTCCAACTCAGCTTGCTTCTTTTGGATAGTAAGCCATCCTAGCAGGACACTTCCCTGAAAGAGCTTGAGCCAGAACCTCAAAATAGATTTTTCTCCTCTCCCCACCACCAAACCATGCCCTTTGAATATCTAACCCCCGACCTCACCATGCTCTATATTGGCTGGGTATAGGCCGGTGGTGCCTGGGCCTTGCGCGTGCCTTCCTTCCACATGTGTCCAAAATCTGCCTGTTACCCATTCGTCTACCGTGGTCTGGAGGCTTGCCTGCCATCTGTTTTCTTTGACCTTTTATGTAGGCTGCTTTTTGATTCCTCGCTCTTCTTAGGAGCTGGGCCTTATTTGATGATGGACCTTATATTTCCTTGGCCCACTTCTTGATTTCCCTCATTTCCTGCCATATTGTTCTGTTATTCTTGTTGGGCCTCTTTTAGGCCAGCCGTTTACTCTTTCCCCGAGTGGCTTGGTATAGCCACTGGTTTTTTCCTACTCATGGGCTCCTGTGTCCCCTTTTGTCTTTCTTTTGGGCATCCTTGGCCCATTTGCTTTCTTTGGGCTTCCTTGGCCCTTTTGTTAACTCTACATTCCTACGGGCTTTTACTAACTTCATTGGGCTTCCCCGACCCAATTACCTTATTCTTATCCTTGGGATTCATGGGCCTGCTATAAACCCTTTACTTTCTTAGTTTGCATTACTTTGGGCCTGCGGCGGCCCTTTCTCACTTTTCTACATCATATACTGCCCATAGGTATGCTATTTCTCTCTTTCCGGGCTTCTTTAAGCCCACTTGCTTCTTCGAGGCCCATTTGTTTATTTCATGGGCCTATGATCCATGATTCCTGCCGCTTGGGCCTAATGGTTTTTGCTATCTGTTTGCCAATTCTTTGTCGCCCTTATTATTAGACTAGGTAGGAGAAGACCCATCAAATTTCATTACCCATTGTTCTTTGACCTCTTCTGCCACGGCTACTTCCCCTGGAACTTCATCATCTAGCGGGAATTCTTCCTCTCCTAGAAACTGTGCCAATAGATCTGCTATAGCCTGACTTTTCACCGCCCTAGGTGTCCCCATTCTTAAGTCGTACTGTGACAATTGTAACAGCCATTGGGATATTCTGCCAGAGAGGATTAGTTGCTGTAACAAAGCTTTGATAGCATGGGATTTAGTCATCAGCCACACTTCATAGGCCAAGGAATAATAACTCAACCTCTGCGAAGCATATACAATGGCCAAGCATGCTCTTTTTGCCCTTGGATAATGAGTTTCTGTGTCTATTAAGGCGCGACTGATGTAGTACACTAGCTGCTTGACGCCACCTCCATTCTCCTGGGCGATTAGTGCACTAATGGCATACGAGTTGGTGGCCAAGTAAAGTAGCATTGGTTTTTTGTGGATAGGGGCCTGCACTGTGGGAAGGTTCATCATTATCTGTTGTAGCCTCTTGAAGGTCGTTTGCTGCGCTTCCCCCCACTCAAAACTTTGCCCCTTCTTGAGCAACTTCGTGAAAGCAAAAGTGATTGATGCCAACCCAGGAATGAATCTCCGGATGTATGAGACTTTTCCTAAGAAGCTTTTTAACTCTTTTTCTTAATGACTATTTTTATTGAAAGTTTGAAAAACCTGAAAAGGGAATCAACAAGGAGGACTTCTCCATTTCTATTTTCCAATGGTTTTACAAAATCCACTACTTCCACGAGAGGACAGAGGAGAGAGCAGTGATATTCATCATTTTTTTTTTTTTTGGCACATAAAATAAAAAAGAAGATAAAATGAATCACAATCTGATTATTTTTATGTTTGTTTTTGTTAAGAATGCCCAAACAGAGTCCGAATTTAACTTGAGAAATGGGGCAAAATTTATATACGATACACACATTTATGTAGGTGGATGTGAATATATATATATATATATATATAGAATAGTTAAAAGTTAATTATTTAAACACTGTGATATTCTCAAAAGAAAAAATAGTGGGTTAATCCTGCATTAGAAAATGAGTGTGAGTTAAAGAGGTTTAAAGTTTGTTTTGTGTATCCAAGAGTTAGGTCTTTTTGGATATACACCACTGTAAATTTGTTTAAAAAACCTTCTCCACTCTCTTCGTGTGTGTATGTTAAAAATACTTAGTATTCTAAAAAAAATTATGAATTTAATGATTTTTACTAGTTCAATAAATACAAACCGTAGTTTTTTTTTTTTTTGTAAATTTCTATTATTTTAGTTACCTTAGACTCAAAATTTTCAAATCATAATAATTGAAAAATATATTATAAACATTTATTATATAATCATCTCCACACTTAATTATTTCAAAAATTGAGATCCTATTCCAATTAAAGGCATTAATTACCAATTTTTTTCTTCTTCGATTAAAACTCTTGCGATTGCTTTGGGGTTTAGTAGCCCCCAATTCACATGGTCAAATAGGAGAACAGGTTGGGAAAACATAATGGAAAGATTAGATGGAGGGCTTTGTAACATGGATTGGCAAGGCTTTTCCCAAAAGCTGGGGTGAAACATGATTATTGCACCCACTTCATATCACAATCCTATTTTATTAGATAGGTGTCAAACTATTTCGCTTTGAAGCTACGTGGTCAAAAGACCAAGCAAGTTAAGGATGGCTTAAAGTGAGAGGGGGGATGCTGTCACCTCCCAAAAATTAGCTAGCTATTTTATAGGGATGATGTCATTTTGTTTTAATTGTAAGGCAAAACTGGGGGAGTCAAAAATTGCAGCTAGTCTAGACAATCCATGATAAGGAATATTTTGGACGAGAATTTTTCTAACTCTTTTTACCCTTCGGATACAAATGCCCTTCGGCCTCCTTTTACATACCGTTCAGATACTAGGTTTCTTTCGGGTTGATTACGATGCAACATTGGTCATGCTTTCCACTCACATTCACTGTTGATAGGAAAGTATTCGTTGGGTTATCTGATACCGATGATAGATCACACTTAGCCTCACGTCATTTGTGTTCTCCACATATACATCGCTATATAGAAAGAACTTATACGCCAAGTCTAAAGATCATTCTACGTATTCATTTCCTCCTATATCTTCCCTACAAGGAAAGATTCTACATTCATGGGATCTTGGTCAACCTTACATTACTATATAAGTACCAAGTCTCCTCTTCGCCATGGTATGTGAATTTTCCTAGCTCTTACACTTTTGACTTGTTGGAGATTTTTTTATTCCTAACTTAACATTCGGAGGCTTTTTGGCCTGACTATAAGTTTTTCATCCTTTTTTTCCTTTAGGTACTTCATTCAACATGCGTGTGAATGTTCAACTTACTAACGATTTTTGTGCATTATCAATTCATAAGCTTGGATAAATCTAGTTTGTTTGCTTCAAATTAGGGGAGTTCATTCTCATTTTCTCAAGAAATTAAAGAATCAACTACCTAGGCCTAAAGATAATTACCTTAAAGGCCAGGAATTCGGGAGTTCCTTTGTTTTATCAAGTGAAAAATCTTAGGATTTTTCGTATGTGAAGAGAGAGAGAGAGAGAGAGAGAGAGAGAGAGAGACTAGAGGCAAAATTAGCTCATGGAAAAGCAAAAGCTTTTCGTGAATGCAAGATTTACATTGAACGTATTTGTTAGTCTACGATGTTACATTCTTTAGTTTGATGCTTATATTGATAAGGATTCTTTGGTTTGACGCTTTTGGTGGAAACCAAAGAAAGACACGGGTAATTTTTTTTTATACTCATCATACAGCCAGGTCTGAGCATTGTGGACCGATGAATGAAGGAAAATTGGGGTTTAAAAATTTTGGTAACTTTGTTTTGTTAGTGAAGCTTACATGGAGGGTTTTGTGTTTGTCCCGGAAAAATAGTTTATGTATTAAAGTCCTCACCGCTATGTATAAGGTGGGCTATAATTGGCTCAGAGCAGGGGTAGCTAAGTTTGGAAAGGGTCAGCCTATTTTGTTTGGAAAAGAGCGTGGACAAAGTTTTTTTACAAAATTAGTTGTAACTTAAATTTACAACTTTACTCAATATCTTTTTATTAGAGATAAATTTTGACAAACCTACCATTGGATTACTTTTCTTATAGTTTAAAATTATGCATAAAATATAAGCTTATAGATCATATAGTAAATAATATCCGATTGACATAAAAATTGATATATATATATATATATATATTAATAGCGTAAAAAATATGCAGTTTAACAGTTAAATTTTCAAAATACATAGTAACGTTTATTTGATTGAATAAGGTTGTAGCCTTAGGTTACAATCAATTTTGTAGCAAATCTTTGTCCAAAGAACGTTTGTAAAATTGTGGGAAAGATAGACAAAAGGTTGTAATGAAATAAAAATATTTGCTTATTTCCAAAAAGGATAAATTGTTTGATTTTAAATTTTAGGAGAAAATTTGTAACATACTCCCAAACATAAAAGAAAGTGTTTTTTTCCCTTAACAATGATAGAATTTTGAACCAAATACCCTAATGGCGTGTTTGGATAACATGATTTGGGCATTTGGATTTGGATTTGAGTGATTAAAATCCAAATAACTTATTTGGGAAGTTTAAAAATGGTCAAAGATTTGGATTTGACAAATCCCCAATGATTTTAAATCTATAAAATGTTTGGATTTGAAATAACTCCTAAAATCAATGGATTTGAAACCCCTTGATTTGAAATCTTTTAATTTAAAATCCAAATCTAAGTTCCCAAACAACACCATAAGAGAATTGATTTAGAAAATAATTTAGAAAAAAGTGATATTAAAAACATTTTAAAAATAATTTATTAATAATTTTTCTAAAAGGACACATTAACAGTGCTCATAATAAGATATGATAGTATTAGAATATAATATAATTATAATGTATTATAATATACAGAGGTAAAAGTTAATTGATGCCATATTAGTTTAGAAACTATTCTTAGAAATATTTTATTGGAAAAAAATGTAACTAATTTTTTTGATAATTATTTATTATTTATTATTTATTTACTTTTTTATATTTCTATGAAAATAGTATTAAAATTTCTTTGAAATCACTTGTGGGGTACAGGAATTTAAATAAGGTAATTGCGCCACGTGTCATACCCATGGTCGAGGGGGCCATTATCATGCCGAGTAGGTCACCCCCTCGAACAGTAAGGCCATATCAGTGGCACGTTACCAGAGGAGGTCATACTGTAGAAAAAGAACTTTGGAGAAGGGGTTAGCCCTAACATGATTGAAGGGATGGTGGTTGCCACCACATTTAATGCATCCTACCAAATCTCCTAACTGCATTTATGTGGAAAAGACCCTTGAACAGGGCTGTCTTGGCTGCCATAACTCATAAGGGGTTTGGGAAGATGTCTGATGGGACAAGTACTCAAGTGGTGGCCTGAACGATTAACAAATGGAGGGCCAAGATCATTTAAAGGAAGTTATATAATGTAAGAAACTCTATAGGGAGAAGGGATCTGAAAATCTATAGAAAAAGCATTGTACAACCAAGAATTGAAATTGTATCCAAGTTTAAAAGAAATATACATTAGGACCACTCTCCTCGAATTTTACCAAAGAAGGTTTTCTTTGCACATCGCTTGTCTTCCTTTACTTTCTTACAATCTTTGATTCACTATGCGTATTGTTTGATTCATTGAAGCCTAGTTTTTAAGCACACTCTCTACGAATTCATTATATTAGGCTCTTTGGTCTTTAATCCATTCATCTTTTGGCTTAGGAACCAAAACCCACCCTTATATTATCTATTAACAAATATCTTAAGAATATGCTTTAACAAGAGCCATAAACAAATACATAAAATATAGGAACTACAAGAGCCATATACAAATACATAAACAATTAACAGTAGTTAATTAAGCCATGTGTTTTATCACCTGTGCTGCACTACAAAAAATGATTGCTATCTAGGAATTCTCGTTCAGCAAGCACTACTGTTTTCTTCAACTCAGCCAAACAATTATTTTTTTAATGATTTTTTAAAATTAATAGAAGTTTTATGAAAATTCGTTTAGAATATATTTTTATAAACTTTTTATAAAAAAATAAAAATAATTGTTTTTTAATAACTATTTATATTTCTCATGAAAATAGTATTAAGGCTTTTCTAAAATATTAATCATTCACGCATTAACATGATTTATAATTTATTAATAAGAATTCAGTTGATGCATGTATACTATTAAGGCTCAAATTTATTATTCATTTTAGAAAAAAAATTTATGAAAAATTGAAAAAATATCAAAAAAGTCAATCTTTTTTTTGTTTTCCCAGAAATTTTTTTCTTAAAATGGTTTAGTAACATATACCTTAAGTAAAATATGAAACTCTATTAACAATTGGAAAATGTTATAGTGCTTGTTAAGAATGATTTATTGTGATATGCATCTAATAAAAAATTTATACAAATTTATGAAGTGATTAAAAATAGTACTGAAATGATAAATGAAACTCAAAAAATTGACTCTATATTCCCTAAAATTGCTTAATTGGCACCTTATTTAACATATCCTAAACAATTAACTTAAAAGTACTGCTTTTGTGTTTTCCATTTTCTTTGTTCAATGTCTTTCCTCAATAATTGAATAGATCAAATTAAAGTTTTTATTACCCAATGTGACGTATGGTAACGTGACGTATGATTGGGAGAAGAGAGGGACGCAACTATTGTAGGTCAATATATAATTGGTAACCTTTTTTAATAATGTTTTCATGCAAAAAGAAAAAAGAAAAAATCTTATTAAAATACCATGGGCGCCATCATTTGTCTTGTTCGGCAATCAACTGCCTCTCATCTAGCCAATCTCTTCTATTCGGCTTAGCAATGAAAGCACCCTACTTCCAATTAACTTCAAGCATCTTTCACATTCTTGGATTATTAGATGAATGATTAGGGTCTACACTTTGATAATGACATGAATATGCATTAAACACGAATTGAATAGTGTGGATCACCACCTTCTTTTTTTTTTTTTTTTTCAAAAACAAAAAGTGTTGATAACCACTTGAAAAGTTCATATTCATCTTCATATTACCGTGTCTTACTAACTATTTCTTTTATTTCATGATACGTGATCAACGTAAAACTCTGTCCAAATTCAAGCTCTGTCCACTATAAAAGGTAGTTGTTTTCATTGTGTCTTTCAAACCCAAAGGTTATTTGTGTGACATATAACAGTGTAAGTTTTCTCTAAGAATTAGTAATTATACTATCTAATTTATCTATTATCACATTGATTCTATCTAAAATTATAGAATTTATTTAATGGATAAAAAATCCTATGCTTTCATGCTAAATATTATGTAGAGTAATATTGCTAAACATAGTCAATTTTATTATATTTATATGCGGCATATGTCTATTAACATGATATACATCTCCGCATACCCTTAGCATGATAGTCTTTCTACAAGTGTAAGTTTTTGTAAGGTATGGAGCAAGAGTCGGGGTTCAAATTTTCACGAGAGAGCTTCATACATATATACATTTAAATTAGGCTAGAATAAGATTTTGTTTTCAGATTTAAAAATAGAAAATTATATACAATTTAATAAAAGAATATATATACATGTGTCTAATGTCATGCTTTATATTGATTGTCTGATGATGAGAGAGGAGAAGAGAGACAAATCACACCACCATCAATCCATCGTTGCACTCACCAAAAACACCACCACACTACCACCAGACTAGATCACACCACCATTGATCCACTACCTCACCCACCATACGGAGAGAGAGAGAGAGAGAGAGAGAGAGAGAGAGAGAGAGAGAGAGAGAGAGAGAGAGAGAGAGAGAGAGAGAGAGAGAGAGAGAGAGTTTGGAATTCAATAAAAAATATTTATTTTTAATGTAGCAATGGTCAGTGCCTCACTACAAGTAGCAAGGGCACTTACTTTGGTTGGGTTTAGACAAAAATTTGCTAAAATGTTAAATTGGAGAGGCTAATATAAATGCTCTCAAAATATAACTCTAACCATCTTTCAAAAATGCAAAATGTTTTTTGTTCATGAATAGTCACTCTCTTAGTTTGTAATTACTGTTCATTAACAAAAGAAATTTTCAAGACAAAAAAATTGTTGAAGTCAAAAAAAAAAAAAATTTCTTTTTATTTCCTCTATTCTTTGGGGAATGGAGAAAGATTATGAAAAACAACCAAAGAAGATTAAAGTAGGAATAAAGAAATAATAGTTAAGCAGAATTGAGAAAATAGAGAGTCGGTAAGAAGGTTTTTTGAAAAAGTAAGCAAACAAAATGGAAAAATAACTTTTGCTTTGGAAATTGGATGAATATATGATACTCTAATATATGCTACCGACACAAAATTTCGGAAGTGTCGGTGACAATTATCTTAAAAGTACTGGTTTTGTCCAAATTCTTTGTTCAATGTCTTTCCTCAATAATTGCATAGATCAAATCACAGTTTTTATTGCTTTCAAATCACAGTAATTACGAATCCAGGCAAATATATCAATTGTATTTGGGCCATTCCAGATCCATTCTAGATCCTCATGAATTTTTTAATTTCCCACCCAAAAAGCAGGAGGGGACACCTATAATTTGTCCCTACCCCGCTTTGTTGCCATGTTCATATGGTGGTGGGCGTTGGGTTTTGGACTTTGGTGAATGAGGTGGGTTATATAGGAGATGAGTTTGGCTTGAAGGAGAATATTGCATGTGACATGGGGTCAAAATGGCAATGATGGTCTAAAGAGTGATAGTTGTTGATATGGGTATGAGTGGAGTGGGTTTGTCAAGATGGTGAATATTTAAGGGATTTTTTTATTTTTATTTTTTTTTTTTTTTGAGAAATGAATATAGAAGGTTGAGAAAGGGTCTTCAGTTGAGAAATTAGATTACCTACAAACACCTTTTTTTTTTTTTTTAAATCCAAATTTTTAGAAAAAAATTCAAATTTTTTTAAAATTTTATCTATTTACTTTTTCAAATATTCTTTTTAACATATTTTCTATTTTTTTTACCCCATTTATTATGGTTTCTTCACTATTTCTCTTTTCTTTCCTAACAGTCATATTTTTTAAAAAGTTATGTTTTAGTATAAATAAGGCCATTGCCTCTCTAATTTTCATTACCCAATTTTCTCTTTCATTCACATTATTGTCTTTGTCTCTATGGCTAGTAATTACATATGCAATATGTTTCTTATTGTCTTTATCTCCAATGATGATTTTAAGATATATGCACATCTTGTATGGAAAAAGAATGATGGGAAAGTAAGACAACATCACAATCATGTCATGGTTATGTTCAGGGCCACACATTCATCCAGTGTGATTTTTTGCAAAGCAATCAATGAATTTTTGTTAACTATTTTGCTGAATAACTAGTGTATCCTTCCAGCTAGGGTGTTTCGGAGGAGGTTTCAAATAAATCATCCTTTTCTTTGTTCTTCATATTTCTTTTTACTTTATTCTCCCGATGATTCCTCTCCATACCGTATCTCAATATAAAGCCATTGGAAAATTGATTAGTTGTAGGACAGAGAAGGTTAAGTTGGAGGACTTCACCATTTGTTCTTGGTTGCAAGATTTATTTATTTATTTATTTTTTTTTTTTGAGAAACTGGTTGCAAGTATTTGGATGGCCAATTATAGGGACAAATTGTAGTGGTATGTAACAATGGACCATATTCGAAGACAAATGCACATGGTGTAAGTTCAAGTTTCATGCTTTATTTGTGTGCATTGTTCCTTGGTTAGGACATTATTACATTTCAAATCGATCTACCTCAATAAAATCGCCCCTCAATCATTATTAGTAAACTAGTATGTAGCCCCATGCTACCGCACGGGAATGGATATATTATTAATCATGAGTTTATTCATGTTTAAAAGGCTTAGTTAAATCTAAATTCATATTATTAACCAGAAAATTTCATTAACAAAACTTAGCAGTATATATATTTTACACAGAAAGATGAACCTTGGTGACAATGTTTATCCAAAAGATCCATTCACGCTTTTGAATCTTCAATCTCTATTGGTGATTGAAATTTTCGCAGCTTAAAAAATTTAAAATTAAAAAAAAAAAAAAAAACCCTTAGAGTTGTACTCATTTTGTAGTTTTACGATGGGTCATTTTGTAACATGATGGGAATTTGTGTGAAGAAAAAACCTCTGAAGTTCCATGGCTGATAAAAGAAATTCTCTCCAATCTCTTTTTATAGAGAGAGGGGTTTGTGCGTGTTTTTATACATCCTTCATAGTTGTATTATCACGAAGCAGGTCCAATGGATTTAGATTGGTACTATCGATTCCCAAAATATAAGTGTTTAATGTGTTATTAATTTCATCTGATTGGCTTCTGCACATGATAGCAAAATTAAAAATAAGTAGATTGTACACATGTATAGTAAAATTGGACTCCAATTTTAGATTCTAATTGAACAATTGGAATGATAATATATGATAGTAACAACAATAGGAAAATTCAAATAGAATTTCGAATTAAATTGTAATAATCTGAATAAAAAATTCTAGTATAAAGATAGGGTGGAGTGATCCACTCCAAGAAGGCGACCAAACTTGTGTAAATATAGAATAATAAATCTCTCTCAGGAAAATTTACATTGTTCATAACCTTTACCTTCACTGAACATTTTAAAAACATAGTGACTCACATCTGCCATCTAGACATCTACAACCGGGTCCTCTCCAAGTTTGGTCACTCAGTGCAAACCTGAACAAAAAGCCAAATATAAGGATAGTGAATTTTAGGCATAATGTGCATCTAATCACATATTAGCAATTTATAACAAATGTAAAGATGCAAACTTTGTTAGTGAATAGTAAACAAAACTCAGTGTCAGAACCAAGAAGAAAACACTTTAATCCGAAACTCAGTGCAAATGTAAAGATGCAAACTTTGTAAGCAATTTATAACAAAGATGCAAACTCTGACTTTGCTATCTTTTTAGAAATTATACAATGTACCCAAACCAAGTTCTTATCACCGATATTAATATCTTTGGTTTTCACGTTTGACTACAAAATCAAGAAAAAACTTAATTAGCACAGTAACTCACTTGACCCGATACATACAAGTAGTTTTAATGAGAATGAGCTGATGTGCATGAAATATATACAATAAAGTACTCACATATCTACATATTTAGCCTTACTTTTATGTTATTTTGTGACTGATTATATATTATCTTTGTGTTGTAGGTAACAAGGGCTTTACATGCAAAATGGGGCTAGGCCAATTGAATCAAGCCAACTTACATCCAGCCAGGCATGAATTCAAGAAAAGACCAACCCAATTAAATTTAAGTCCAATTGGAGCAAGGAATCAAAGGAAATTTGCGCCAAATCCAAGTCCAATTCGGATTAGGATTCCAGACTGCACATCAGTTAGTATTTTTAGCATAACTTTAGGCTCAGATGTCCAATAGAGATGATTCAAGTTGGGCTGGAACGATAACTTAAAGGGCTACAACTTTGTAGTTGACCAAAAGTCCAAATTCTGACGTTAAATGGGCCAAAATAGTCGGTTAAATGAAACCTAAAAATCTGGGATTTTCTCCAAACGGGAATTCAATTTGTAATAGGATTCTTTAACCTATTTAAAGGCTCTTTAGGGCAAAATTCAAGGAGGCCGGTGCTAGGGCTGAGGGCTAAATGTATAGAGAGTGCGGCTACTTCTTTGGTTTTCTTCTATGACAGTTAGTTTTATTTTATTTTTCTAGTTTAATATTTACTATTTTATTTTTGTGTTTTCTTTCAATTATTATGAGTAGCTAAATTTATAATTAGGGTTGAGGATGAAACCTTGTTAAGGATTATCAATAATATTTATGTGATTTGATTTTTCCCACAATAGTTGTTCTTTAATGATTTAAATTGTTCTTACTTCATATCAATTGACTAAGATGGACTTCTAGATATGAGTTCAATCATGTTTTTCTCATGATTTAGGATTTATCTTAATTAATTGAATGCTTGGTTTATTAATTCTTGATTATAAAATTGGATATCACTTGTGATTTGTTTGTCAATGGATACAATTTATGATTTGATTTTTAGAATTGGATATATCTTGTGATTTGTTTGACTACTGATGCAATTGATAATTTGATTTTATATTCAAGAAGTGAAGAAGAACATGCTTTTGATTTTTAAAATAAGGATTTTAATGATGATATTTTCCATGATAGCAAGATTGATTTCTAGATTATCATGCAGTGGTTGGGAAAAATTAATAATCATAAATATATGCTGATATGATTTACAAGGCGGATTCCAAAACCTTAATTCCTTTCTCTTAATTGTTTACATCTTTTTATTGCTTTATATCTTTGCTTAGTTTAATTATTTGCTTAATTTTATTATTTGCTTAGTTTATTTTATTGCAACCAACCAATTTTTATTTAAACTAGATTAGGATTAATTTGGTTAAGGTTTAATTAATTTTCCTATATTCATACAAGTCCTTATGGGTTCGACCTCGTTCTTGTCCAACTATACTTCGGTACGGTTCGTACACTTGCGGGTATTTTAAAATTTCAGAACAAGTTTTTGGCGCCGTTGCCGGGGACTTGGTTAGGAAAATAAATTAGGTCTTAATTGAATTTTTCCTTCTACTAGTTGTAGTTATTTTTTTAAATAGAAAAAAAAAACAAAAAAAAAATTAATTTCTTTGTGCTTGGTGTATGAGAACTTGGATACGTGATAAAGAAAATCGTCTTGTTAGTTTTGATTATTCATCCACAATGGGAGAAACTGGAGATGATTCAAAAACTCTTAGGGAGTTGTTCTCACCCATAACCACCAACCCTCCATCTTGCATAGTATTGCCTACAACCACTACTGCACATTTTGAGTTGAAGCCACAGATAATCCACCTTCTTCCTACTTTTCATGGATTGGATAGAGAAGATCCTTATATGCATGTGAAGGATTTTCTTGATATTTGTGCTACTTGTAAGTTTCAGAATTTCACTGATGACTCTGTTCGCTTGCGTTTATTCCCTTTTTCCTTGAAGGATAAGGCAAAAGCATGGCTTAATTCTTTGTCACCTGGATCTATCACTTCATGGGAACTGTTGGTCACAAAATTCCTCTCTAAATTCTTCCCAATGGCCAAGACCAATGCTTTGAGGAGAGAAATTGCAGATTTTTATCAGGATGAACAAGAGAAATTTTATGAGAGTTGAGAGAGATTTAAGGACTTGATCTTAAAGTGTCCCCATCATAGTTTTGAAACATGGAGACTAGTACAATATTTTTATAATGGTTTGACTCAGACAAATCGTAACATGATTGAGTCCATGAATGGTGGTCGATTTTTGAGTCTTAGGGATGATGAGGCATACAAATTTCTTGAGAATCTATCAGAAAGCTCACAACAATGGGATTTTTCCAATTGTAAAGAGAGATGTGCCCCTACAATTAAGAAAGGAGGATTGTATGAAGTCAGTGAAGATTTAGACATAAAAGCTAGGTTGGAAAATCTCACTCGTAAGGTTGAAGCTTTAGCTTTAGGTAGAGGGATGAATTTTGTCAATAAAGTTCAAAGTGAAACATGCTCTATTTGTGCAAGTCCTATGCATACAACACAAATGTGTCCCTCCATAGCTGGTTACCCTGATTTTTATACTGAGCAAGCAAATGCACTAAATAATTATGGAAAACCACTTGCTAGTCCATTTTCGGAGACATACAATCCAAATTGGCAAAATCATCCTAATCTCTTTTGGAGGCAGAACCATTCCCCCACAAATATAGGTGGACAATAACTGCATCAACAAAGTCAATTTCGTCCACCTACTCAAGCATTTCCTCCCATTTCTCAATCAACTCCTCAGTTTATGGCACCACCAAGACCACAATCATCTTTGGAGGAGTCTCTCAAAACTTTCATGCAATCAACTAGCCAAGCCATTCAAGAGATAAAAAGTTCCACCCATTTGAATACTCAAGCTATTTCGAAGTTGGAAAATCAAGTTGGCCAGTTAGCAACCCAAGTTGGAGAGAGGGAAAAAGGAAAGTTTCCTAGTCAACCTATACCTAACCCAAAAGGGCAGTATGCAATTAATGGTTCTTCTAGCTCTACTCATGCACAAGAACATGTTCAGTCTATTACTACCCTTAGGTCTAGTAAGCAAGTTGATAATCAAGTGAAAATGCCAGAAGTGGAGGATGATGAAAATATTGTGTTAAAGGAAAAGGGAACTCATAGTTCACAGGATGATCATAGAGAAAAGAAGGGCAACTCAACCTCAATTCCAATTCAGGATCTTAGTTCTCCCCTTGATAGGAAGTTTGTTCCTAAAGCTCCATTCCCTCAAAGTTTAATCAGTCCTCAGAAAAGTGCACAATTTGGAGATATTTTAGAGGTTTTTAAGCAAGTGCAAATAAACATTCCATTTCTTGATGCAATTCAGCAAGTTCCTGCTTATGCCAAATTTCTAAAAGATCTTGTGACAATGAAGAGAAAGACAAATGTCCCTAAAAAGGCATTTTTGACAGAGCAAGTCAGTTCAATCATTCAGAATAAATATCCAGTGAAATGTAAGGACCCTGGATCTCCTACAATTTCATGCAGGATTGGGGATCATCTCATTGAGCGAGCTTTGCTAGATTTGGGGGCAAGTGTGAACCTAATGCCATATTCAGTATACTTACAGCTAGGTTTGGGGGAGTTGAAATCCACAACCATGACACTTCAATTAGCTGATAGGTCTGTGAAAATCCCTAGAGGTATTGTTGAGGATGTGCTGATTAAGGTGGATGCGTTCTATTTTCCTGTTGATTTTGTTGTGTTAGACACTGAGCCTGCTCTAAATGCCAGTACACAAATCCATGTCATTTTGGGTCGCCCTTTCTTAGCCACATCCAATGCTTTGATCAATTGTCGGAGTGGTGTGATGAAGATTTCTCTTGGGAATATGACTGTTGAGCTTAATATTTTTGACATAAGTAAGCAAGTACTAGACAATGAGGATATATGTGAGGTTAACATGATTGGGAGCCTAGTCCATGATACTTTCCTACAATCAAGTTGTGAGGATCTCCCAAACGCTTGCTTAACCCGTTTTGATTGCAATTTGGATACTGAAAAATCAATTGAGGAGGTCAATGCATTGTTGGATTCTGTTCCTCTCTTAAGTATTGATAGTTGGCAGCCAAAAGTGGTCTGTTTCCCACTTTCTTCATCCCCATTCCCATCTATTGTAGAACCACTAAAGTTGGATGACTTTTGGGAACACCAATTGATAAGTATACTTCAAGAGCATAAGGAAGCTATAGGTTGGAGAATTGCTGATATTAAGGGTATTAGTGCTTCTATGGTTATGCAAAGAATTCACTTGGAAGACACTACAAAAGCTTCTCAACATGTTTTTGACCTAGGTAAGTTACAATATCATTGGACTAGTCCATTCATAATATGCATTATTTATCTCCATGGTGTTGTTGAGGTTTGGATGGTCCTATTTATCAGGATTGATCTCCAATTGTGTTAAATCTTTTTGCAAAAAAAAAAAAAAAAAAAATTCTTTTTTTTATTTTCTGATTTTAGATTAATCTTTGTGTTTATTTTCTTGTTTCATTTTATTTTCTTTTGTTCTAGCTGATATTTGACAGAAATTAAAATTTATAACAATCAGCTTGATTAAGGTACGTCTCCTCCTTCTCCTTACCTTACTTTTCCTACTTGAGTTTCTCATGTTGCATATTCATATTTTGCTCTCTTTTCATTCAAGACATATATTTGAGCGTATCATTTTTAACATTGAGGACAATGTTTGGTTTAGGTTTGGGGGGGATTTATATAGATTTCTTTTGGTAAAAAAAAAAAAAAAAAAAAACTTTTGCCTAGCTTGAGGTTTATGTTTTGAGTTCATTATACTACTCTTGCTTAAAGAATTTCATTGCTTTCATGCTCAATTCATTGCACATGCACATAGCCACTCAAACACAACTTGTTGTTGAAGGATAAAAATGATTAGAAAATCTTGATGATAACAATGTGGAGACTATAACCCCTGTGAGTTTTGAGCCAATCATTATTTTTGGAGGGTTATTTATTTTTTTCTAATCTTAAAATTCATTTGGAAGTGTGTAACATATTTCCCTTGTTGTAGTCTCATTGTTTTTTCTTTTGGCCAAGAAAAAAAAAATGATTTTATGCCACACTTGAATCTTTTGAAGTAATTGATATTGAATGAACTATACTAGTTTTTGAGAGATGAGATTAGGCCATTTTTGTCTACTTTGAGCCATATATGTGTTTTTCTTTTTCTATACATTATAGCTAGTCACCCCGTTGAGCCTTTTAATTAGCCTTTCTTTCTTAAAGCCCTTATCCATAGTGTTTCAAGATGGAATTTGATCAGTTTGTTTCAATGTGGTGGTTTGTGCGAGAATTCAAAGAAGAAAGAAAAAAAAAAGAATTGGAAAAAAAAAATTCAAAAAAAGAAAAAGAAAAAGAAAAGAAGAAAATAAAAAGGGTTCTCATCAAATTTTGAGAAGTGAAATGTAAGGAAGGAGTACTGCTTTAAAGAAGAAGAGTTGAAAAAAAAATGTTGAATGGAAATTCCAAAAAGAGTTGACATTCCAACAAATCTTGAAAACACTTCTTATTATTTACCTTCACCCTTTTTCATTTCATTCCCTTTGCTTTTACCCTACATTATGTCCCAATAAAGTCCTTATTTGATCTTGAAGATTGTGTAGTTCAGATATTGATATGATTGAGAAGAAAAAGGTGTGGTATAAATTCTTTTTGGCATCATTTCATGAGACTACTTGTTCTTTCTTGATTAAGCGTTTTTCATGGGATTTATATGTGAGGTATTTGATTTTGCTTACATTATTCCGCTCACATATATTGTTGAGAGTATTACACCCCATTTCAGAGTGATTTCAATTGTTGAGTGTTAACACCGGAAAGATTTGAGTTGAAACATACTTTCAAATAGAGATTCGAGTCAAGTTTATTCTAAAACTAAGAGTATGTTTGGGTTGGCTACCACTTTTCACTCACATTGAGTTTTGATGGCATGAGAAATTTCTTTAGCATTTATAGTATTTTTGAACTTCAACTAATCCTCTTTGCAAAAGACAATTGAAAAAAAAAAAATTGAAAAAAAATGATTTTCTTTGTTTTGTTTAGTTATTTATTTATTTGTTTTTTTTAGTATTCATTCTCAGAATTTTGTGGGTATATTCCCTGCAAACCCTCACGAGACTACAACTCGTCTACTAGTGTAAGCTAGGGGTTTAAAGGCTTGTTGCATTCGCTAAATGCAATCGAAAATTCCAGCGAAAGTGGATTAGTTAGGATTTCCTTTTTCTTTGTTTTTAACTTCTTTGTTTTGTTTTACTCTTTATCTGTTTTGCTCGAGGACTAGCAAAATGTAGGTTTGGGGGTATTTGATGTGCATGAAATATATACAATAAAGTACTCACATATCTACATATTTAGCCTTACTTTTATGTTATTTTGTGACTGATTATATAATATCTTTGTGTTGAAGGTAACAAGGGCTTTACATGCAAAGTGGGGCTAGGCCAATTGAATCAAGCCAACTTACATCCAGCCAGGCATGAATTCAAGAAAAGACCAACCCAATTAAATTTAAGTCCAATTGGAGTAAGGAATCAAAGGAAATTTGCGCCAAATCCAAGTCCAATTCGGATTAGGATTCTAGACTGCATATCAGTTAGTATTTTTGGCATAACTTTCGGCTCAGATGTCCAATCGAGATGATTCAAGTTGGGCTGGAACGATAACTTAAAGGGCTACAACTTTGTAGTTTACCAAAAGTCCAAATTCTGATGTTAAATGGACCAAAATAGTCGGTTAAGTGAAGCCTAAAAATCTGGGATTTTCTCCAAACGGGGAATTCAACTTGTAATAGGATTCCTTGACCTATTTAAGGGCTCTTTGGGGCAAAATTTAGAGAGGCTGGAGGCTGAAGCTAGTGCTAGGGCTGAGGGCTGAGGGCTGAATGTGTAGAGAGTTGCAGCTACTTCTTCCATGACAGTTAGTTTTATTTTATTTGTCTAGTTTAATGTTTAGTATTTTATTTTTGTGTTTTCTTTCAATTACTATGAGTAGCTAAATTTATAATTAGGGTTGAGGATGAAACCTTGTTAAGGATTATCAGTTATATTTATGTGATTTGATTTTTCCCAATATAGTTGTTCTTTAATGATTTAAATTGTTCTTACTTCATATCAATTGACTAAGATGGAATTCTAGATATGAGTTCAATCATGTTTTTCTCATGATTTAGGATTTATCTTAATTAATTGAATGCTTGGTTTATTAATTCTTGATTATAAAATTGGATATCACTTGTGATTTGTTTGTCAATGGATACAATTTATGATTTGATTTTTAGAATTGGATATATCTTGTGATTTGTTTGGCTATTGATACAATTGATGATTTGATTTTATACTTAAGAAGCGAAGAAGAACATGCTTTTGATTTTTAAAATAAGGATTTTAATGATGATATTTTCCATGATAGCAAGATTGATTTCTAGATTATCATGCAGTTGGGAAAAATTAATGATCATAAATATATGCTGATATGACTTACAAGGCGGATTCCAAAACCTTAATTCCTTTCTCTTGATTGTTTACATCTTTTTCTTGCTTTATATCTTTTGCTTAGTTTAACTATTTGCTTAACTTTATTATTTGTTTAGTATATTTAATTGCAAAAAAAAAAACAGTTTTTATTAAACTAGATTAGGATTAGTTTGGTTAAGGTTTAATCAATTTTCCTACGTTTATTCAAGTCCTTGTGGGTTCGACCTCGTTCTTGTCCAACTATACTTCGGTACGGTTCGTACACTTGCGAGTATTTTAAAATTTCACAACATTGTGCAAGTGGAAAACAAAGTTTTGTTCATGTAAATTGTGACCAGAGACAGAATTTGTCATAGTTCATCTTTCTCTTAAAAAAGATGTTGTGTTTGTACACCTTAGGGTTTTGTGACCAAGGAGTTTTGGGAGCTTCGTGATCTTCATCATGTGATAAATTAAAGAACTTTGCAGCCAACATATTTCTCAAGTTAGTGATTAAGTCACGTACTGAGATCCGCGCATCTATTGGTTAGTCACGTACTAAGAGCCGTGCATTGAAAATGAGAGATTGTCATTACAGAATTAGTCCAATTGGGTATTGGGGTAAGGGTTCAACTGTAAGTTGGTATAAGGTACTGGGATTTCTTTACTTGAAACCGCTTGTTTTGATAATAGTGGATTCTCAGGAGTGGTAACCTTAAAATCACCTGGTGGGGTTTTTGCCGTGTAGATTTTCCCCATTCGTAAATAAATCACCATGTCAATTTATTTTCCGTTGCACTTTAATTTAGTTGGTGATTTGTTTGTGCAACCACGCGTTTTGCATGTTAATTAAATTAATTAATTAACTTCGCTAAATCAATTGATTAATTTCTCACAAGGGGTCAATACATTCTTGGCCTATCAACTTCAAAATCAATCTTATTTCTTGCCCCCAAAGAGAAGAAGCAATTTTTTAATCACCTTAATGTAATTACAAAAGTAGGTTCTAATTAGGGTTGTCCATGGGATGAATTGGAGTAGATTTGAAGGTTTTTTCAACTTAATTTGAGCTTGTTAGATTGCGAAATTTTCAAACCAACCCAACCTAACACACATTGGCAAATTAATTCTTACACCATGGTTCTTCTTATAAATGAGACCATATACTGCTATTGGATTACAATGCTCTTCACTTTTTCTCTTTGATTGAAATAATAAGATAAATAGATAAAAATCACAATTATAGGCCTCAATTTACTCCCCCCAAAAAAAGAGTATTATAGGTATTTAGTTTGATTATTATTGTAAGAATTCTAATCAAGAACATCAAGGAACTTAACTATACATATGAGTGCGCAAACCCAGTGTTATGAAGAAAAATTGATTGTCCCAATTTGTTAATATTATCTTTTTCTCATTCATTTTATTCATTATATACATTTTCTTATCATATATGTTAATTAATTTAAATATTATGTAATATAAGTTTAATCGCAATTTATTTGTAAAATCAACTTCACAATATTGATAAACTATAATAGGATGGTAGTCTGGACTCAAAATAAGTAAATTTATAACAAAACTATAATAAAATAGTATGTAATATGTTCGAATACGACAGAAACTACTATAAGATGGCTACTAGATAAATTGATAGGTAATGATTTTTTAAATAGTATGGTAGGCTTTTTGAACAATTTAAACTATTTGAATAATTGATGGAGAACATATATGTGACAAAATAAATGATAACATATAAAATTAATACTTTTCCATTAAAAAAAGATGTTTTCTATATATGAAATATAGAATTGCTATACACCATTCAAATAGGACAAAATTTAGTTGCAAAATTGGTTGTAACATTAGACTACAACCTTACTCAATATCTATTTATTGGAGGTAAATTTTGATAAATCCACTATTGGATTATATCTTCTTATATTCTCTATACTTGCAAAATTTCAAGAAAATTAAGATTAATAGTTATGTCATCAATAAATTGTTTAAATTGTAAGTTTTTGTAGTTTAAAATTATCCATAAAATATAAGCTTATAGATCATATAGTAAATAATATTCGATTGACACAAAATTTGACATGTGTATTAAGAGTGTAAAGAACAAGCAATTCAATGG